>NC_079209.1:13099885-13303824 GCF_026745355.1 Beta vulgaris subsp. vulgaris
TCTTTGTCCTCCCTCATAAGTTGAAATTGATTTTCCTCGTTCTCTTTGTTTCTTCTGTCATCCATTTTCGGTCTTGCATCCATTTTCTGTCCCCCATCTCTTTCCCTTTTTCTTCCTCCCTATTTTTCGAGAAATGGTGATTTTCGAAAATTCAAGTGGTTCCTCCTCCAATTGGGGTGGTTTCATGCGGATGTGTGATTATGGTGTTCCAACCAAAATTTGAACTATGACGAAGCAAAATCCGAAATGTGGCAGGTTGTTCCGTTGTTGCGGCAAATATCAAGTGATGAGTATTTTGATATGTATTGTTTAATTTAGGGTTTTCATCAAAAAGATTGTTGATCAACTGAAAGTTTTCTTTTTGGGGTGTTTTATATCAAAAAGATTGTTGCTTTATTCAATAAATTAATAATCTTTTTTATTTCAGGAAAATGATTGTGGGTTTTTTTGACTGGTTATATGATGATGGACATAGCACCTGTAGTGGCTGTGAGAAGCTTGCGCAAAGAATTGTTGTGGCTCAAAATCAAATTGATGCACTAACTGATAAGCTTACGATGATGAAGGTTAAGAAGGATCAAATGAAGGAGTCAAATGATACATTCAAAATGCAGTTGTGTGAAGTCACTAATGAGAAGACCATGTGGAAGTATGGTGGTTTGGTTGCATTAGCTGTTTCATGGATTTGGTTCACTTTTGTTTTGAGTGGGAAGTGTGGAATTGGTTCGATAACAGTATAGTAGGAAAAGGGGTTGTTAGTTGATATTGTTAGTATGGTTGTTTGTTGTTGGTTATTATTGTTCGTATGAATTGAAGAGAATATATTGTTTTGCAAATCTTAATGAATGAATTTATGAAAAATGTTGATCCTCATTTACTTACTGAGCTACATTTTTGGCAAATAATTAACAAACATGATCAACCACTATATACCAAAGTAGTAGTAGCTAACAATTTTTTGAAAAATTGAAGCAGTTACAAGGTTTGCAAAAATCACCTAGTATTAAAATGGCTGCTCACTTTTTCATCCAAAAGATATCCATTACATCAGTGTATTTTAAACATGATATTACTCAATTTGGCACAGTTTAACAATCGGCAAAACACAGTTCTAGTATGCCTATAAAATAGCCAATACAGTAGCTAATTGTTCACTATAGAGCTTTGTGTTCCAAACTTAATGCACGCAATAGCTAATTGTTCACTTAGCCCTGTACCCTGATTTTAAAAAAATAAAAAAGTAGTGAGCATCACCATTTAACCATCAATCTCAATTAACATAACATAACACTAAACACACTTACATTCAAAATAGAAATTCCATTAATGTAGTTATCCCCATTTGGTGCAATGTACACCCCAACACCAACTGACACTTGTGAGCCTCTGCCTTTGCCCCTTCTTCCACCTGATCTACATGCACCTATTCCTCTATTTGGGCCACCTCTTCCTCCACCAGAAGCAGTTACCCTTACCTCCATTTCCTCCATGTCTACCTCTTCCTCCACCAGCAGCAGTTACACCCCTTCCTCCATTTCCTCCATCTCTATCTCTTCCTCCACCAGCAGCAGTTACACCCATACCTCTTTCTTTTCCTCTTCCTCTACCTTCCCCCATCACCTACACTAACACCCCTAGACCCACCTCCTCATCTGATAACTCTCCCTCCCCTTCCAGTTCTCGAAGGTTGGGCTGTCACTTGTAAAATAGGAGTAGATTCTCCAGTTTGGCTCATTTGGCCATCGGACTGTTGGTTCACCTTTGTCTTTTTGAATTTAGTGGAGGGATGGTAGGATTTCCTTCACTGTCCTTGTGTGGGCATCTTCTTTTGTTGTGGCTTGTAGAATTGCAGATTGAGCACTTCATTTAAATACCATGTCTAGTCATTTTACCAGGTTTCTTAGGATCTTCAAAGGGGTCCTTGATCCTAATTTTTTTTAGGTCGACCAGGTCCAACTTTAATAGGGGGTGGGGCTAATGGGTAGTCAACCTTAGGCCAGTATATCTCACTCACATAAGATGGAATAGCTACCCCATATGACTTTAGGTAAGTCTCCCTAGTGTACCACTTTGCAACAAATTCCTCTACATTTTTATGACAAAAAATATACAAGCAACAAATGCAAGCAGGGTATTCCAGTCACGTCCCAAACATTACAAGTGTAGGTCCCCTTCTCTAAGTCAATTGACAAAAATCCATCAAATGGCTGACTTAAAAACAGTGGCAGTTGATGAAATTACCCTACGTTGAGCTGCTAATGCTTTTGCTTTGTCTAATTTTTTTTGTATCCTACGACATAAAAGGACTGAACTCTTTTCCATCTCCATCTTCTTAACATCTAATCTCTGCATTAAAGCAGTTCTAATATCTTCTAGCATGTAAATAATGTGTTTAGCCCTATCATTTATGATCCAAATGTTTCAGCAAGGTTGTTAACAATGACATCAACATTTGTATCTATGTTCATTTTGTGCTTACAAAATAATCTAGGGTGGTGTCTTTCAAAGGCTAAAACAGCTGCAGGGCTAACCTTCTCCATATCTACAAGTGTATCCTCATAATCTTGCTCATTGTATGCCTTAGCATCCTTCCAAAACAGCTGCTTGAACTCATCCCCTCTGAATGTTTTGTGCCAGTGGGCATATATATGCCTAACACAATGTATGTGCTCTGCACTTCGCAAAACACCCTTCACTGCTGCCAAAATAGACTACAAAACATGCAATAAACACAAGTTAGATTGTAAAACATGCAATTAACACACAAGTTGAAATTAAAACATTCAACAACTCACCAAGTGCTCATCTGAGATTATTGCCAACCCTTCTCCATTATTCAACAACAAACATTTCTTCACCTCTGTTAAAAACCAGGCTCAACTGTCATTATTTCTCTCTCCACCACTACCCAAGCCACAGGAAACATCTGGTCATTGCCATCCCTTCCTATGGAAGCCATTAACTGCCCTCTTAAGAATGTCTTCAAGAAACATGAGTCTATACATAAAACTCTCCTACATCCCTCAATCCAACCTTTTGCAACACCATAAAAGCATACAAAAAGCCTCTTGAAAACTAGGGGTGACTTCGATCTCATCATCAGCCACTAACACCAACTTTGTATTAGGACTATTATGCTTTATTGCTTCTAGGTATCTGCCCACCTTCATGTAGTGTTCTTGCATTGAGCCATGTAACAGTTTATGTGCATGAAACTTGACCTTGCAAGCAACTGGTTCCTTGATTACAACCCTATACATCCTCCTCACTTACTCAATAATCTCCTTAGTTGGCTAATGTGGTCGAGCTTTACAAAACTCAAGGAATTGTGCAGCTAACCAAGTTGATGTGAGCTGGTTATTCTTCTCCATGTTCCTTGTACAACAATGCTCACTATATACTGTTTTCACCACATAACAATGTGTGGTATTATCCCATTATGCATACAATCTGAAACTGCATTCAGTATTGCACCTGACTACTAATCTTTGTCTCCTAACTTTCTTGCTTGTCACAACTCTCAAATTTCTCCCTTAATGGATGGCAAACCTTCTTACAGCTTCTCTGAAAGCCTCTCTGTTTGGGAATCTTTGCCCCGCTTTCCATACAAATAAATCCCAATTTTTACCTTGCCCAACTACAAGTCTCCTTGCCCTTTTTCCTTCTTTCAACCTCAGCCTCATCATCACCTTCATCTGGTGAATATTCTGCCCCCTCACTTTCTGCATAGTCACTCACATATAACCACTCTGATCCCCAGTTTGTGCAGTTGACTTGCCTGTTTTAGCTTCCCCTTTGAATTTTTTTGGCCAACTCTATAAGTTCTCTCTTGAACTTCCTCTTAGTCTCCCTAGCCTCTAAGAATTCATCATCACTACAGTCATCATCAGCCTCCACATCAGAATCTTCTTTTTCATCAATCCCTAGTTCTTCCTCAAGGTTGAATTCCTCTTCTTCTAAATCAGTTAACACATCACCATCCTCTGCCTCAACTTCTGGTTCATATAATGAATCAATGTTTTCCTCCTCACTCAACTCCCATTCACTAGGTCTTTCAATGGTATAGGACTGTCAGGCCTATAGTCATACCATCTGTAGTACTCATGTTCATTAGCAGTTGGAATGGATGAGATTTCAAGGTTTTTGGCACATATGGGAGGAGAATTAGGGATTGGAGGGTTACTAGTACATGTAGGAGTAGAATTAGGGCTTGGAGGGTTACTGGTACATGTGGGAGGAGAAGTAGGGTTTTAAGGACTCTTTTGTTGGGGAAATACAACTGGTGAAGGTATCACTATGGTTGGAAATTGTTTTTTAAACTTGGGACTGCTCCTTAGTGGGGACCCTTTTTTTCTTTTTGGGGTTATATGGTTTTCTAGGGGTTTGCTTTTTAGGAGTAACCGCATGTGCAACATACATATCAATGCACCTAGCTTTCACAGCAATGTCCCTCAATTCCAAGGCCTCATCATCATGATAAACCCTCCTCAAACCCTTATCAAGTGTACAATTAGGTATGAGATAATGCAAAGACACAATGTAACCACCACATTTTTTAGCCAAATCTTCCAACCACCACCAAGACATATGATCAGGGTCAACAGGCCATGTTTTAGCTTCACCACCAAGGTAAACTAACCCCTTCCCAGTTTTTTTGAACATTCCCCCATGCCATATTCTCAATATAACATTTTGCTTCGGAAACTACACCAGAATTATAAGCCATAAATCAATCATAAATCCTAAAATTCAAACCTAACAACATCAACACATTGAATTCTAACAAAAAAATTAGAATCAACAAACCAATAAACTTTAAAAAATCGATTGAAAACATTATAAGTAAAAGAAAAAAATCGACTTTTTTTACCTCCTTCCACTGTTCGTCTTCGTCTTCTAGGCTATTCCCACCAGTTTCGTATTCCTCCATTTCCATTTGCCTTAATATCAATCCAAAAAAATCAACCGCGAACTTCTGGGCTGCTCGTCAATGATTGCTCGTTAATGATTGACGTTTGGTGTGAAAAAATGTTTGAGGAAGAAGAAAGAGAAAAGGAAAATAAGAGAATAAACGAAAGGAATGAAAAAGTTAAAAAAAAAAGTTAAATATTTACCTAGAAAATGAAAGGAAAAAAAGGAGGGGGGCTTAAAAATTCATCAAAAATCACTTACAAGTCACGTGTAGAAGAGTTTACCTAGTATAGGAGTTTAACGGGTTACAAGGTCCATTTGTGGAAAATTAGGGAATTTTTCTGGATTTTCAATAAGTGAGACTGTTTTTGGAAGATGGATCATACTTGGGACTGTCTGCATTCAATTTTCCTATTTTTTTTTAAAAAAAAACAAAGAAACAAAATATAAAGGGACATGAAATACTTGGACACTTCAAAGTTTGACAATTGACAGAGAGTGGAGAAATAAGAAAACTCCGATATCATCAGTGAACTGTGTAACCCAACAATTGCACCCAATTTTAATTTAACCAATAGTTGACTATAAAAAGCAACCAACTTGGCCATCCACATCTTTCCTCGTTTGAAATTAGTAATGAAGAATACTGAATAAAATATCTAAACTACGCGTCAACCAATAGAAACCTTATAGAATTGAAAAAAAACCGTACAAAATCATTACAACATCCAAGTTCACATGTTTCACTTCACCACAAAAAATAACACCATTCAGTCATTGACTATAAAAGCACCTCTAGTTGGTCATCCATTTCATATTGCCAGTTGGCCATGAAATGAATTTACAGAAAAAAAGTACAACAAAGAAACAAAACAAACAAGATACAGAGGAGAACGAGCGACAGCCTACAAGAGGGCTGATTGCGAGAGAAATCAGTTAAGTTTTACTATCTTCTTAGCTTTCAACCCTTTCTCACTACTTAGCTCAAGAGATTAAGATCATTTGCTACATAAAAAGCTCTATAAGTGAAGATTTAACCAATTATTTTCAAATCCTTAATAAATATGATTTCAGTTTATGCATTTTTTCTTTACATAATTCCACTTATTGGTTTACACTTTTGCTCTGCCATAAACACCATAACCCCAACTCAGTTCCTAAAAGACCCAGAAACGTTAGTTTCCAAAAATAGCAAATACATATTAGGATTTTTCAGCCCTCCAAACTCTACACATCGTTACGTTGGAATTTGGTATGATCAACCTTCTGTTACAAAGGAAGTTATCTGGGTAGCTAACAGAAACAATCCTGTTACTGATTCTAATGGTGTGCTTAGATTATCAGTTAATGGGAATCTCCAAGTTTTTAATGCAAGAAATCAGACACTTTGGTCATCAAATGTCACTCAAACTGCCGCTAATTTCTCAGTTGCTCAACTGTCAGATTTTGGGAACCTTGTAGTCCAAGTGTTCGCGTCCAACACAACTACTCGCGAAAATGGGACAACCATCTGGTCGAGTTTTTTTCACCCTGCAGACTCAGTTTTACCAAATATGAGGTTCCTTCTCACGCCGAATTCAGATTTGAGGAGGGTCCTGCAAGCTTGGCGTAGCTCTTCAGACCCATCATATGGAAGATATTCAATTGGTACTAATTCTTTAGGACTTTTCCAGATTATCATATGGGATGGAGATAAACTTCATTGGCGAAGTGGTCCTTGGAACGGCAACATTTTCATTGGGACGAGATACCATAACACCGGCTATGGTAATATATTGATCAATGCCGGGTCTTTTGCACAAGAAGAAGTGGGAGGAACTCTTACATTAGTTTTTGCTGGTGCAAATGAAACTTTGTTGTCACACTATACATTGACTCATCAAGGAGTAATAGCTCAAAGATGGTGGGATGATAGCATTCATAATTGGGGGATATCATGGAAGGCTCCAGATAATGATTGTGATTTTTATGCGAGATGTGGACAATTTGGGAGTTGCAATCCGCATCCTACACCAACATGTCGTTGTCTGAAAGGTTTTGAACCGAAAGACAGAGAGGAATGGAAAAGAGGAAATTGGAGTAGTGGGTGTGTACGAAGAAAGCCATTACAATGTGGTCTTGCAGGGGCCAAAAAACAAGATGGTTTCATGAGATTAAAAATGATGAAAGTCCCAGAAAATGCTGAATTAATGAATGGATTGAATCTAAATCAGTGCAGAAGTGTCTGCTTACGAGATTGCACTTGTTTGGCTTATGCATATGATACCCAGATCACATGTTTGACATGGCACGGGAACTTGATCGATGTTGCAGACCTTTCTCCTGGTGGAGTTGATCTCTTCATCCGTCTTGAACATTCAGAGCTAGGTAAACTCGCAACTTATTTGTCATACTTTCTAGTTTCTCCAATTTGTTTGCTTCGTTATTCTAAATCACGGAAGAAAAGATAGTTCATCTCCTCTCAGTTCGTTGGAAACAACCATTTGCTTAGACTAAGGCCTTGTTTGGTTGACAAAATAAATCATGGGAAGTGCAAATTCCTAGGAAGTAAAAGTATATGAAGTTGTTTGGTTGGCAAAACCATGGGAATTTGCACTTCCTAGAAAGTTCTACTTCCTCCAAAATGGAGGAAGTTACTTACCTAGGTCCCCCTAGGTAAGTAGAGCTTCCCATTGTCAACCAAACACAATTTTACACTTCCTAGGAATTTCAAATACATGGAAAAAATAACTTCCTAGTAAGTATGACTTCCCATATACAACCAAACAAGGCCTAAGTAGTTGTTACAATCAAACGTTGAGCATAAGATGAAAAGATTCTCCCTTTCCTTAGCTAATAGCTACTACTATTTGGAATTTACTCATTTTGCTCAACCGTAATGTTTTATGTGTAACTAATTAACAGTCTAAACTCAAACCAAACGCAAAAATTAGAGAAGGAACAAAATGTTTTCCTGTAGGCGATTCTAAAACAGTTTAGTTATTTGTTTGAACTGGTTCAGAGTGCAGTTGCACACATTAGAACCTCACATTATGATATGATCCATACCTTAGCTTGTAATTCAATTTAAGGTGCATAATATTTTCCATAAAGATCAATACGAATAACGTTGTCTAATATGCATAATGGATTTTTATTTTGGCTGCAGGTAATAATATGAATATAAAGGCAATAATTGCAGCTAGTATATTATCAGTATTAGTAATACTACTAGTTGTTGCTGTTATATGCTTCCTATGGAGGAGATCTCGATCAAAAGGAAAGGTACCTCTACCAGATACGAAATTCGCAGAGAAAAAAACAACACAAGATCCACTTCTTTTTGGAGACAAAACTCAAGTTAAGATTGATGAATCACTAATACTGAAATTCGAAACGCTGGCTGAAGCAACAGATGACTTCCATGAAAGTAATTTGCTCGGAGCAGGTGGATTTGGTCGAGTATACAAGGTATGGAATTGTTTAAAAGATTGACATGAGTTATTTTATATACAAATTTTTCAAAGAACCCTTATATATGTCATTGGATACTTCTTCTCCCATTTTGTTACAGGGTAAACTGGAAGATGGACAAGAAATAGCAGTTAAAAGACTATCAAGAGCATCTGGACAAGGTGTACATGAGTTTATGAATGAAGTGGAACTTATTTCAAAACTTCAACACCGAAATCTAGTAAAACTGCTGGGATGTTGTGTTGAAGGAGAAGAGAAGATGCTGATATATGAGTTCATGCCAAATAATAGCTTGGATGCATTTCTATTTGGTTAGTATCTATCAGTGTTTCATCACCTTCACATCAATTCATATATCAATGCAAGTATATTTCGAAATACTTGTTTAATTACAATAGCGTAAATAACATACGGTGATTATATGAAAATGTCTTCTTTTTTCGAGCAGATTCAGACAAGCGTAAACGTTTAGACTGGCCAAACCGATTCAACATTATAAAAGGCGTATGTCGAGGCCTACTGTACCTTCACAGAGATTCCAGATTAAGGATTATACACAGAGACCTCAAAGCAAGCAATATTTTGCTGGATAAAGACCTCGTTCCCAAAATTTCAGACTTCGGCATGGCTAGAATTTTCGGAAATAACCAGGATAAAGCCTGTACACAAAGGGTTGTTGGAACATAGTAAGTACCCTGCATTTCACTCTTTCATCTTACTAAGCCATATATGAAATGATGAATTTCCATCTAAATACATCTTATGAACATTACAGTGGTTATATGGCTCCGGAGTACGCAATGGAAGGTCACTTCTCTGAAAAATCAGATGTTTTCAGCCTTGGGGTGTCATTGATTGAGATAGTAAGCGGACAAAAGAATAACAACTTTTGGTATCCGGAGGAATCTTTGGGTCTACTAGGATATGTAAGTTAATCCTACCTCACAAAAACATGTATATATGCAACTATGCAAGTACTAATTTATGAAATATCACCTCAAATTCACCTAGAAATTAACTTCTCAAAGTAAAAAGGGATAACATTTTTTGTAATTTTGGGTGACAGTTCTTGAAATTCTTCCCATGGACGACTAAGGTTTGATGTATAAACCTGTCAATCCTATATATGATCGAACTTATAAATCAAAAAAATCGCTAGGACCTAAGGTGTCCCCAGCCAATTCTGTGCTAATGAAGCTCGAAAGCTCGAAAATGGCTCGTGTTTGAAACCCAATTGTTTCCATGCATGTTGCATAGGTTGAAACTTCAAGTTTATGCAATTTGTAGGATATACGTAACTAATGATTATTAAAACGATATATGCAGGCTTGGAAATTGTGGAACGAGGATAAGATCATTTCACTGATCGATCCATCGATTCTGAGTGCAAGCTTTGAAGACGAGATTGTAAGGTGCATGCATGTAGGACTATTATGTGTGCAAGAATTTGCCAAAGATAGGCCAAACATGCCAACAGTCATCTCCATGCTTGAAAGAGATATAATGGATCTTCCAAAACCAAATCCAACAGTACTATATATACAGCGCAAGACGCCGTCTGATACAGGATCATCTCCTCCCCAGATCACTGATAATGCTTCTTCCACAAATTATATTACTGTTACATCTTTGACTGCCCGATAGTATACCATTATAAAGAAGAAATTACTGTCCTATTTTCAAACAATCAATTAGTAACATTAATGTATTCCTCCATTTTTATGTTAAGTGTCCTACATTTTGTTTTTGATTATCTCAAAAGCTTATATATCATTGTTTTTGTTGTATTTCCTTCATGTCACAGTATTCAATTTATTTCCTTCTTCCAAAGTCAGAAGTACAAAATAATTGACCATAAAAAGGAAAAGAAATAAAAAACGAGACAGCTGATATGGCTGGCTATTTTGCTAGTTTCTATCACACTGAGCGTCCCTTTTCCCTAAATTTTGTTACTGAATACAAGATGCTAAAGATGTTATCCTTGTTTAGTCTTTTACAAATAATACTTAAAAGTTACAGAGCTAAATATTCAATATCCAAACAGTAAGTGCAACTTGCCTTCAAATTTAATGTAGAATAACGACTGATCTACATAGCCAACAAAAAACTAAACAAAAACATGTGAGGATGGTATGCATATTCAAAAGAAACGAAAAGTTCGAGAGGTACATATGCAGTCACAGTTTGTCTTTTTATTTGTAGCCGACCTGAACAAAAGTTTTGTACTTTTACTCTGTATATATATTAACCTTGACTATATTTTTTTCGGTATACATAAATATATGTAAAAATGTTTTATGTTTAAAATAGTTCCAAATTTTCTATAATATTACTAACAAACAACTCCAAATATCAATAGTCAGAGTTATACATCGACAAGGATAAAAGTTAAAGTGTTGCAAATATCTTGAATTGGCAAATGTATATTATTCCGACACTCATGTCTTAAACTCAAGCAGAGTCTCCTATTCTAGAAATCTCGTAAAAGATGAAGTGATGAACCACCCTTGGACAAGTACCCGTGTCCAAGTTCCAACTCTCTTTAGCTATATAAACCAACTTAGTTATCTACCAGGCAGAAGTGTTGTTCATCACTACATCAGATGTATAGTTTGTATATTCCACCCCTATGATTTTCGAACGGAAACTAGTTGCTGCCACGTACTGTGTTTTATTCTTTTTAACTATGTTTTGGCTCTTCGCATCAGAGTCAATTTCATTTGCATAATCTTGACAGCTTATTGCTTGACAATTATAATTGTCATGCAGTGTCCTCACCACCACTTTATAAAACATAGTATAGTCAGTTAAGTAGTTAGTCGCACTTAAAAGAAATCATTATGTAGAACTTTAACTAAAAGCACCTTTTTTGAATAGAAACAAAGATAATTCTGAGTTAACCATCCTCCAAGATCAATGAAACCAAAGGCACATCTTCAAGTACTTCTTTTCTTACCTCAATTTCAGAATTTCAATGGCTTTTGACAGCATTAACACTACAAAGTTCATCAAAGATTCAGAAGCTATGGTCTCCAGCAATAGAAATTTCAAGGTGGCTTTTTTCAGCCCACCAAACTCTAGTCATCAGTATGTTGGTATTGTCAAACATCACCGTCCACTCTCTTCTCTCCTAGCTTCTAGGTGAATGCTCCTTGTCAAAATTTACAGCATGATGGAGTCAATTATTACCAATTCAATAAATGCATAGAGTAGAAAAATTTACTAGCTAGGTTCACCACTCACTATATTGTAGCCCACCTTAGTAGAAAAATGTAGTAGGATGTGTGAAAGCCATATTATGAGCAATAGATCATGGTGGTATAAATAGGGGCTTTGCTTGCCCATTGGTTGTGTGCCCAACCGTGAGTTTCCTTGAGTGTAGTAGTGAGTGTTGTGAGTAGTACAACAACTCATAATAGTGTATGAGTAGAATGTAAAACAAAAACTCCAGAATATTGTTATACTATGTTTTTGTTTATGAGTGATAAAGAGTATTAACTTTTCATCTACAAATATTTTTTTGTTGATCATTCCACATAAATATACCCCAAAATATCTTACAATTGGTATCAAGAGTCATTCGTTCAGTTAAATTTTTTCGGGACCATTTTATGGCAAACTTATCGGTCGGGGACCGAAATATCGCAGTAGTATAGTCAAAAATATTTTTGGCTATCTTAACGTCGGGGACTGTATTGCGAGGTGATTTTCCATTAGTGCACAGTCCGGGACTGTGAAGCTTGTTGGTTAGGGACCAAGCTTACTTGTGTATTGTCAGGCAATACCAAGTCACGAATGGCGGATATTGCTAGTTTATCTAGTAATATTGAGAAACTCAACAATGGAAATTATAGTACGTAGAGCACAAGTATGCAATTCTATTTGTTGGGACAAAATCTTTGGGGTATAGTCGGTGGTAGTGAAGTTACTATAATACCAACCGATCCAGAAGAGTTAAAGAAGTGGAAAATTAGGGCAGGAAGAGCCATGTACGTGTTAGCAGCAACTGTCGAGGACGAGTTGCTATACCGCATCAAGGATGCGAAGACACCCAAGGAGGCATAAGACACCCTTGGAGCTTTGTTCTCTAAGAAGAACGATGCTCAACTTCAGCGTCTCAAGAACGAGGTATTGTCAATTAATCCAACAAAACAACATGATGGTGAACCAGTATTTCACCAAAGTTAAAACTTTTTGTGAGCAAATCACAAAGTTAGATCTTGAAAATCCCATCATAGAGACGAGGATGCGCAGGATTATTGTCCGCGGCTTAAAGCCTAGATATAGCAGTCTTGTCACGGCGATCCGAGGTTGGGCTACACAACCATCTGTAATTAAGTTCGAAAATGTGTTAGCCAATAAGGAGGCTCTAGAAAATCAAATGTTTGGAGTTTCCGTCAAGGATGAGAGAAATCTCTTTTTGGCAACAAGAAGTCAATTAAGGCAGGTAATAAGACATGCGAGTTGAGTAATCAACCTTGCAAGTCAAATAGACAGTCAGGGGGATTTGAAAAGGACAACACAGAGGAGGCTTCCATCGAGGGGGAACTCGACAACAAGACGAGAAGGAAGGGAAAAATCAAACACGACAAGATGTCGTCTGTTATAACTACAAGAAGAAGGGACACTATGCTCGAGACTGTTGGTCCAAACCAGCAGAAGGGAATGCTGCAACTTTGGTGGAGCATGAAAGCCGAAGTGAAGTCGAGTGGGATGCACAAGCATCCTACGCACTAGAAAAGGAATAAATCTTCGACATGGAGGTAGTGTCACCCAACAGTATGGAGCCATAGGAAGCTGCACTTGTCGTAGTCAACGACAAGATGATCAATTATAAAGATGATTGGATCATGATTGCTCCAATCACATGACTGGAGATAAAGAGAAAATTCTGAGCATGTCCTAGTACAAGCGTGGTCAAGTTGTGATAACAACAAACAACTCAGAATTGTGAATAACCCATATTGGCGAGGCAGTGGTGATTCCACGATTCAACAACAAGCAAGTTCATCTTGATAATGTCTACCATGTTCCTGGTATGACAAAGAAACTGTTGTCAGTTTCATAACTGACAGCATCCGAAAACCATGTTGTTTTCGGTCTTCGTGACGTGAAGGTGTACAAGACGATGAAAGGAAATTCTTCTCCTATCTTAGAGGGACGATGTCTTGAATCAGTCTATGTGATGTCTGCTCAAATGACATATGTAGACAAGGCGAAGAAAAAGAGATAGCTGATTTATGACATGCACGCTTGGGTCACGTGAGCTACAACAAGCTCAAGGTGATGATGAATAAGTCAATGCTCCAAGGTCTTCCTCAACTAGATGTCAAGGAAGATATAATTTGCATTGGATGTCAATTTGGTAAAGCACATCAACTTCCATATGAAGATTCGAAGTTCAAATTGAAGGAACCTTTGGAGTTGGTTCACTCAGATGTCTTTAGTCCAGTAAAGCAACATTCAGTGAGTGGTTTACGCTACATGATCACTTTCATTGATGATTTTTCAAGATATGTCTGGGTTGATTTCATGAAAGAGAAATCTGAATCATTTGGCAAGTTCAAACTGTTTAAGGAAACAGTGAAAAAGAAGTTGGCGGAAAATTAAGTCCCTACGTACCGACAATGGAGGAGAGTATACATCTAGAGAATTCTCCCAATACTTGCAAGATTGCAAGGTGCAACACCTGTCCAAATACTCTACAACAAATCGGCATCTTGCAGAGACATGCAGAAGCATGTTAGCTGCCAATAACGTGCCACCACATTTTTGGATTAAGTGTATGAGGACAGCACACACATGTGACAAATCGATTACCTCAGGCGAGACTAGATTTTGTCTCACCATTTGAGAAACTAAGAAAGATGAAGCCAGCAGTGAGCCATTTCCGAGTTTTTTGGATGTGTATGTTACGTCTTTGTTCTTGAGCATATGCGTAACAAGTTTGATAACAAGGTTATTCGTTGTATGTTTGTGGGATACGATGATCAGAGGAAAGGTTGAGATAAATGTCACATGTCACGAAATGTGGTGTTTGATGAAGCATCATCTTGGTGGTCACCACAAGCTGTATTATTGCCAGACTCAAAGGAGATCGAGGAAAAGCTTCAAGAAAAGATGGACGAGAAAGACGAAGGTCAGTCTAGTTAAGATGGTGGTAGTCTTGAGATTGAGATATCTCAACCTACACCAACAGAAAGAGAGAAAAGTCCATGGCAAACAGGAACACATCATAGAAATAGTGGAGAAGAAAGGCCAAGTCAAATTGAAGATTTTGAAGAAGAAAAACCTCACAAGCACTAAGCAGGTCCACAAGGCAGAGAAAACCAAATACATGATATGCAAATGTGTGGTTGAGGATGTAAAAGAGCCAAGTCGCTATGATGAGGCAGCTCGAAACAAAGATTGAAGAAAAGCCATGAAAGAAGAAATTTAAGCTCTACACCAAAACAATGGGGGGTTAATGCCAAAGCCTTGAGAAGTTCAACCTATTTCTTGCAAATGGGTATACAAAGTGAAGACTGGACCTGATGGTACCATCGAAAAGTACAAGGCGAGGGAGGTAGCTCGAGGATTTTCTCAACAATATGGGCTAGACTACGATGAAAAGTTTAGTCCTTGCCAAGATTACTACAGTTCGTGTTTTACTAGCACTTGCCGCTAGTAATTCTTGGAAGCTCTGGCACATGGACGTCAAAAATGCATTTCAACATGGTGAGTTGGATAGAGACATGTACATGGATCAACCTAAGGGGTTCGAGAATCAGTCTTATCCACATTACGTATGCAAGTTGAAGAAGGTGTTATATGGTTTGAAGCAAGCACCACGCGGCTGGTATGGAAAGATAGCGGAGTTTCTGTTACAGAGTGGATACTCTGTAGCACCAGCTGATTCGAGCTTATTTGTGAAAGCTCGAGATGGAAAGTTGGCAATAGTTCTTGTATATGTGGATGATCTTATCATCACAGGATATTTTGAAGAGGAGATTCAACAAACAAGAGTTAATCTTTCAGTACGTTTTCAAATGAAGGAGCTCGGAGAATTAAAACATTTTCTTGGTCTTGAAGTGGACAGAAATATGCCCATGATCTTCTAGAAAAATATGTAATGGTCGATTGCAAGCCTATCTCAACTCCAATGGAGGTTAATGCAAGGTTATGTTCAGTCGAAGGCAAAGATTTAGAAGATGTGACAATGTACAGACAATGATAAAAGAGATTGAAGTTGTCGGATACTGTGATGCTGACTATGCTGGTGATCTCGACACACGTCGGTCAACTACAGGTTATGTGTTCAATCTGGGTACTAAAGCAGTCTCTTAGTGTAGCGAAGAATCTGCATCAACCAATTGATCGGGAAGTCAAGTCAGCCTGTCATAATCAGTTTGCGATACGTTTAGCGAAGAATCCTCTTTTTCACGCGAGGACAAAACATGTGGAGGTATGTTATCATTTTTTCCGAAAGAAGGTTCTACAAGGTGAAATTGAACTTTGAACAAGTGAATACGAAAGACCCCAGGTTGCTGATATATTCACTAAAGGCCTTGCAGGACCAAATTGAAGTTTGAAAAGTTCCGTAAACAACTTGGTATGACCTCTAGACTAATTCTGAGTGATAGTAGCCGTTGAGGGGGAGTGTCAAACATCACCGTCCACTCTCTTCTCTCCTAGTTTCTAGGTGAATGCTCCTTGTCAAAATTTACAGCATGATGGAGTCAATTATTACCGAGTCAATTATTACCAACTCAATAAATGCATAGAGTAGGAAAATTTACTAGCTAGGTTCACCACCCTCTATATTGTAGCCCACCTTAGTAGAAAAATGTAGTAGGATGTGTGAAGCCACATTATGAGGAGTAGATCATGGTAGTATAAATAGGGGTTTTGCTTGCCCATTGGTTGTGTGCCCAACCGTGAGTTTCCTTGAGTGTAGTAGTGAGTGTTGTGAGTAGTACAACAACTCATAATAGTGTATGAGTAGAATGTGAGTAAGGCTGCAAAACAAAAACTCCGGAGTATTCTTATACTATGTTTTTGTTTATGAGTGATAAAAAGAAATAACTTTTCATCTACAAATATTTTTTTTTTTTTTGTTAATCCTTCCACATATATATACCCCAAAATATCTTACAGATAGTACAATAAGTTTCTGTAATGGACGTAGTCTGGATCGCAAACAGAAACAATCACTGAATGACTCTTTTCGTGTGTGTAACATCTTCGAGGACGGTGATCTTCTGTCAAATTGGACATCAAATGTCACATATACCACCACAAAATTGTCAAAAGCTCAGCTTTTAGATTCTGGGAAGTTAGTATTGCTTAGTTCTAATGGTACAATTATGTGTCAGAGTTTTGATCATCATATCAACACTCTCTTGCCTAAATGAGCCCAATCTTCAAAAAGAATAACTATAAAGTTCCTTTTATGCCATCAAGGAAAACCCCATCCAGTCCATCTGAAAGCAAGTTCTTTGGTTACCTTGATTCTCAGGCTCTTCCGGAATTAAGTATTTGGAGGGCCATGGAATGGAAACATCTTCCTCAGATCACCATAAAAATATCTTGAGTTCCATAGTCATGGAATAAGCTTCGAAATGATAGCCAAGGTACAATCACCCTAGTTTTTTTTTTACTTCCGAGTTTTCTTTGTCTAATGATAAATTCAACTACCAAATAACAATTATTCACCGGGACTGGGATGATGCTACTGGAGAATAGAAAGAGTTATGCAGCTTCCAGATACTAAGTGTAATATTTTTGGCATATGTGGGAAAATTGGAAGCTGCAATTCTCTCCATTCTCCAATTTGTACATATCTGAAGGGGTTTTGACCCAAAGAACAGGGAAGAGTGAAGCAAAGGAAATTGGAGCAGTGGTTATATGCGAAGGACACAAGTCTTTTGTAAACTGAATGCTAAAGACAATGTTTTTTTTGAGGCTAAAGATGATGAGAGTGCCAGAAAATACTGAGTTGTCTCCAGGACTTATGCATCAGAACTTATGCAGCCATGCAGGCACATTTATTCTTGTTTTCAGTTACTAAGAAACAAGAATAAACGAAACAATTGTAGCAGTAACAGGGAATTGGGGACTGTCACTCTGATAGTCATTATGTACTTAATGTGGAAGAGGAAGGCTAAAAACGGCAACATCTTCTATTGTCAGCACTGATCGGCTGGAATGAACCAAATTATATCTTGTGGTCGTCTGTAAAAGTTGGAGATATAATGCAAATAGAGGTTGTGGTATAGACTAAAAGGGCCATGTTGTATCTGAGAGTTCAGATTTATGAAACTTTTCAGTTACAAAGTCTATTCCACTCTGTTTTAAATGTGCTGTAACAACTGCTTATTTCTCTCCCCTAAATCTGTTTTCTTTCCTTAAATATAGAGAGCTTTTATGGATGATTTTTCTGGTTTAATTTGACATATTTAGTTTGGCAGATTTCTCTCCTAAAATCTCTCTTCAGTTACACTTTGTTTTTGGCTATAAAAAGTGCTTGCTGTCCTCAGAAATTCACAGAAAAACATATATTCTTCCTCTCTTCTTTCTGATTTTCTCTCTCTAGTTCTGAGCATTTCTATGAGTTCCTAATTTCCCTTATTTGAGTGCACATTAAGGGGAATAGCTGTGTAAAATCTTGGGGGGCAACGCCACTTCCGATTGCACCATAGTCGGGGCGAATTTTGCTTCTAAGACAGTGTTTCCAACACGTCACAGCTTCTATCACATTAATCCTTTTGGCCCACATTGTTATCCATTTTCTGTTTTTGCAGAGCTATATTTTTCTACAAAGATAATCCTCATTTATTTGTCTAGTGGTATATGCTCTTGAAAAGTGAAAACCAATTCCCTCATATCATTGTTTTGCTCTCATCCATGCAACGGCTTATGCTAAAATCTCCATAATTCATTTCATTATTACACCATAACAATACATAAGGGCTAAGGCCATAGTAGAAAAAGAAGCATATATAGTAACATGTAAGGTTATTGAAATACATCATAAAATATGTAGTAAATAATCAATACACAATCACACAAATTGTATGATAGTCAAGTGACATCTCTACTCTGATGTTCTTTGTTGTATCGGTAAAGAAAAGTAGAAGCTATACAGAATTGGTGAATATGCTCGAAAACAGCAATCCTCGAGCCAAACTCGAAGAGCTATCGTTCTTTAGTTTTAAGAAGCTGGCTATTGCAACTAACAACTTTCAAGAAAGCAACGAGCTCAAAGAATGTGGTTTTCGTCAAGTGTTCAGGGTGATATTATCTTTGAAGATCCTAATTCTCTCCTATTTTATACACAACAGAGTAATTTAATCTCATAAAGAAACAGAGTGATTTAAAGGTCAAAATCTATTTGTAGGGAAAATTGGCAGTTGGCCAAAAACTAACAGTAAAAAGACACAAACTTCTCACCAAGGTCTAGAAAAGTTTCTGACTGATGGCAGTTATTTCAGTGCTCCAGCATCAGAATCTCGTCAATATCTTTGTTGCTGCAGCCTGCAAGGAAGAAGACAAAATGTCAATTTACGAATACATGCCCAACAAATGCTTGGACGCTTTTCAGTTTGGTTAGTTAAAATGGATGGTTTTTAGACCAAAAGAGCAAATTTCTCTTCTCCTTTCTAAATTTATCTTTTATAAGTGAAAGTAGCACAGTGTAGAAAACTATTCATCTACTACTCTCAATTTGTAATCGGGTAAAAAATTATGCAGGCCTCAAAAGAAAGAACTTTTAGACTGGACGACATGCTTCAAAATCATCAGAGGAATATGCGAGGTCTCTTTTACCTTCACCGGGATTCCAGTTAAAGGATTATTCATAGAGATCTAAAAGTCAGCAACATACTGCTTGATGAATATCTGAACCCAAAAAAATCAGACTTTGGGATGGCAAGAATCCTTGGAGGCAACCAAGAACAAGCTAACACTAATGAATAGTTGGAAAATAGTAAGTAATCTGAAAATATGTTGGACAAGAAATTCGCAAACTTCTACATTATCACTCAAGTGCTTGTGAATATGGCCTATGGGACACTTAGATACTCATATTTTAGGCCAAATCATGTAAATTTTTCATAAAATAATCAAATCGAACACTTGAATACCCACCCAACACAAGTATTTAAGTCTAGGTAACATAGAGAAAAGATCTGACAAAATTACTGGATTGCTTTTTTGGTATAAACCTTTCAGCAGTTCCATGTCTCCCGAATACACAATGGAAGGGATTTTTTCAGAAAAATCAGATTTATTTAGCTTTGGAGTATTCCTATTGGAGATTGTAAGTTGGAAAACAAAAATATAGCAGCTTTTGGAATGAAAATCAATCCTTGAGTATCTTAGGCTATGTAAGTGACAGAAAATTAATTGCAAATGGTACTGCTAATCTTTTTTGTGGATATCAACTCTTGATGATTTGATCTTAGCTCATACGTAGAACATTACTTGAGTATTGACTGTATTATCGTGATTGCTGCAAATATTTTAGGCATGGAAACTGTGGAGCGTGGGGGGGATTGTTTTGCTGATTCAGTGATTTGTGACCATTGTTTCCATGAGAAGATCTTGAAGTGCATACAAGTAGCACTTTTGTGCGTGCGAGAAATTCCGAACTACAGGCCAAATATAACCACAGTTATCTCCATGATTCAGAGTGAAGTAGCACATCTACCAAGTCCAAAGCAGCCTGGTTTCTCTCTAATCCGATTTTATTCACATCAAGTGTCCTCACTATTTTTATTTTATTTTTTTGGTGAACAAAGCCGACGGCAGTGACTAATCTTCTCGCTCCGGATGCTCCACTTAAGGATACAGGGCTGGCCAAGAATCTCTTTGCAGTGCCAAAGGTTGACGATTGAACCGTCAACCAATTGGTTAAGGGACAAAGTGAGCAACTACTTAATTGGTCCTTTCACTCTCAGAAAGGCCAAAGAAGTGTATGTTCTTCTAATAATTTCTCTATCACGACTGTGAGTGCTCGATAATCCATAGTTGGCAACATATGTTAGACTTGGACGTCAAAACAATTGTTGACGTGAATAGGAAGTCTAGTATGCACAGCAACATTACCACTTCCCCAAAAATCAAAATGCTTTTACCTTTCTAGTCTTCATTGGTTTAAAGGATAAGACTCTCTAGCCTACACATCATGACTCCTTTTAAATTTGCCAAGTATGATCTGACCCTTACACCATATTCAATAGGCTATGAGAGGTACAAGGTTTGTGGCATTGCCATCAAGTAGCTTTCTTAGTGCGTATCGCATATCTATTCATAATTCGTCTTACATTAAAGAAAGTCTCTCTCAGTCATCATCGAACTTCCTACATGACCTATGTGTTAGAAATCTCATTCAAGTGCATGGAGATGCATGTCAGATAGAGGTTCTTTAACAGAAATTTTCACGTCAAATTTTTTTTTATAGTAGTATTTACACAAACTATTAGAATAGGCGGTCTAATTTTAACATGAAATTAGACAAATTGTAATACAGAATTTTTCTTACAAGCCCATTGCATTTCACTCTAACCTAGCAGTATTCTAGGTATTCATTATCTTCTCCTTTCTTTGTTTTCTTGATTCTCGAACTACAACATACTATTTCAAAAAATAACTCGGTAGTCTTACGAAACAGATTAAACTAGTCACTAAATGGATTAAACTAGTCACTGAATGGATTAAAAGAATATCATTACTGAATCGATTAAACTGGTCACGAAATAGATTACTCTGATCCCTAAATAGATTAAACTAGTCACAATATTAAAAAAATATAGTATGTTCTCTTCTTAATATTGAGCTTGAGCCTACACCTCTCCCCCCACCCCCACAAAAAAAAATTACTTGATTCATCCTTTTATAGTAACATTTTGTTATGTTCTTTTTTGCAAGTTGAATCCTACACTCACCTACCAACTTTTATCTCTTTACTTCTTCAATAGTACTACAAAGTGTGTCAACTTGCTATAAAGCAACTATAATGAGACAGAGGGAGTGCCTTATCGTAACCAATTTAATTAATTGCTCTTCTTCGTTTTCCAAATGAGAATTTTTTTTCCCAATATGAAGAAGATGAGACAGGAAACCAATGTAATTTGTAGTTATCCAAGATAGACGGAATGGCCAAATCCTTGCAGCCAAACCTTGCAACGCACATTGCTCTTTAGCCATTTGCAAGAGCAATCCATTCATTTTTGGCAGCAAAGCGTAAAAGTGAAAAGTAAAAGCAAAGGCCATGAGACAGTGATATGTCAGAATCAGTGAATCAATCACTAACGATTCAAGCTTTTAGATTCTATAAAATTCCTAAGACAAATGACTCCATTTTCTTATATAGGAGCCCAAATCCTTCTTATTTCTCCTTATTACGTATTACATCATATTAAACATCATGGTTGTTTTAAATTCCATTCTCTTCATCTGTTTCTTTCTCTTGCAATATAGCACAGCTGTAGACAAAATTACAGCTACCAAATTTCTTACAGACCCTGATACTATAATCTCCAGTAATGGTGCTTTTAACCTGGGTTTCTTTCAGCCCCCTAACACTACAAACCGTTATGTGGGGATCTGGTACAGCAGACTCCATATCAAGAATGTTGTATGGGTGGCCAACAGGAATAACCCTTTGAATGATTCCTCTGGTGGGTCCATTAGAATTTCCGAGGATGGTAATCTACGAATCTTGAATGCTCGAAACCGCACACTTTGGTCCTCGAATGTTTCTGTGTCACACCAATTTTATGGTAACTCAGAAGCACAGCTCTTGGACTCAGGCAACCTAGTTCTGATGGGACCTAAAGGAATGATCTTATGGCAGAGTTTTAAGCACCCAACTGATACAGCCTTGCCAAATATGAAGCTTACTGTCACCAGAAACAGTGACATCAGGATGATGTTGCAGGCTTGGAATGGCCCTTCCGACCCATCTTACGGGAAGTTCTCGGTTGGCATTGATTCTTTTGCCTTCCCACAACTTGTTATATTTAATGGTGATAAGCCCTATTGGAGGAGTGGTCCATGGAACGGCCAAATCTTTAACGGAATACAAAACAATGGTTCTGATAATTTTAATGATGCTGGATTCATTCTTGAGAATGACAGGCAAGGCACCATTTCTTTAACATATTCTTATGCAAATGAGTCATTGTTGTCGAACTACGGCTTGAGCTATACAGGAATTTTGACTCAGAGATGGTGGGATGACAGTAAGAAAGAATGGAGGGTCGCATGGAAAGCGCCAAATACGCAGTGTGATATTTATGGAAAGTGTGGAGCATTTGGAAGTTGTAATAAACTGAATTCTCCAATTTGTTCGTGCTTGAAAGGATTCAAACCAAAAAATAAGTTAGAATGGAGTAAAGGAAACTGGAGGAACGGATGCATAAGAAAAATGCCACTGCAATGTAATAGTGAAGGGGGGAAAGAAGACGAGTTTGTTAGACTAGTGGCAATTAAGGTGCCAGATAATGCTGACTGGTTAATTGGATTGGATGAAGATGAGTGCCGAAACCAGTGCTTAAGGAACTGTACGTGTGCAGCTTATGTATTTGAATCAGGTGCTGGATGTATGTCATGGAATAGAGACTTGGTTGACACAGAAGAGATGCCTGAAGGTGGGATGGATCTTTACATAAGGCTAGCACATTCTGAGCTAGGTAATAATTCTTTGGTTGTCTATCTTACCCAGATCTGTGCTACCATTTTGTCTAGAGGTCGTACACAGGTCATTATCGTTTCTGGGTGATGGGTCATTTGGTGTAGTATCGATCATGTCAAATCTTGTTGGGTAATATTCGGGTCCACCTTCAATGAGTTAGTTCTGGAAAATAGATCAATTTTGTTCAAATCAATTTTTGGTTTGTTTCAGCCTTTCAGGTCCAAACTTGGTTTACCCAGTTCGGATTGCAATTGAGGTCTCATTATGCTTTGCAGGACATGACAGTGAAAAAACAGCAGTTATTGCAGCAACAGGAAGCATAGGAGCAGCTACAATTGTTACCCTTGTATTCATTCTGTGGAGATGGCATGCCCTGAAAAAACAAGGTTACATTTTCATAATTACATAGTAAAATAATGCTTCAATACATGAAAAGAAGAGAATAACTAACCTAAATTTATGCATTTACTGAATATTTGACATTTAAAGGGAAGAAACTTCAGTACAGAAAACCAGAGTCAGATATTTTTGGAGTAGACGAAAATCATGCTCAACTGGAAGAGGTTCCATTATTTGAATTCAAAAAGGTGGTAACAGCCACAAACAACTTCCAGGAAACAAATAAGCTTGGACAAGGTGGATTTGGTCCAGTTTACAGGGTAAGTAATTTTCAGATCAGATGCCTGTATCATTAATGAATGATTAAATTAACCCATAAAATTGATTATTCAAATGTAAAACTATCACTTTAATAAATAATTTTGAAGGGAAAATTGGAAGATGGACAAGAGATTGCCGTCAAGAGACTTTTAAGATCCTCAGGACAAGGAGACAAAGAGTTTATGAACGAGGTGGCAGTAATTTCTAAGCTTCAGCACCGAAATCTTGTCAGACTACTGGGCTGCTCTGTGGAAGGAGAAGAGAAAATGTTGATATATGAGTACTTGCCAAACAAAAGCTTAGACACGCTTCTCTTTGGTTTGCATCACAATATCTAACTCTTTGGATTCATTAACTAGTGCAAATCAGTGTTACATAATTTGTGCGAATCACTTTCTAGTTATGTTACATTAACCGAAAATAATACCACTTGCATGTACCAATTCTCCTTATTCTGATAGCAGCTTGCAGGTTTAGCTAATTAGGTAACACTGGTGCATATACACAAGTTTAATCATCCAGTATGACTTATTTTACATATTACACATCACGTCCAGATCCAACAAAACATGAACTACTACCCTGGGTGAAACGCTACAACATTATTCACGGGATAAGTCGGGGCCTCCTATACCTTCACAGAGATTCTAGATTAAAGATCATTCATAGAGATCTCAAAGCAAGCAATATTTTGTTGGACGAAAACCTAAATCCAAAAATTTCAGACTTTGGCATGGCCAGGATTTTTGGGGAAAAACAAGATCAAGATGACACGAGAAGAGTGGTTGGAACATAGTAAGTACACAACTAACTAACATGCAGGCCTGTTCTAGTTATGAACACTAAAAGTCATGTTTAAATTGTTAATGTAGTGGATATATGTCTCCGGAGTATGCAATGGGAGGGCGATTCTCTGAAAAGTCAGATGTATTCAGCTATGGAGTTTTGTTATTGGAGATTCTGAGTGGAAAAAGGAATAGTCTGTTCTGGTATGAAGAAAAGTCCCTGAGCCTACTAGGATATGTAAGTCTTTTACGACAGTTCTTTTGAAATTTTCATAATCTTAACAAAGAAAGAAAGAAAAATATATTAGATATCCTCGTGTCAAAATCATCATGTTCTCGTCTTTCAGGCATATAAACTGTGGAAGGAGAACAATGTCGTATCATTCATTGATCCAGCCATCGCTGAAACATGCTTCCTGGGAGAGATTCAGAAGTGTGTATGGGTAGGTCTATTATGTGTGCAAGAATTTGCTGAAGACAGACCAGACATTGCAATTGTTATCTCCATGCTTCATAGTGAAATTGCAGATCTTCCATGTCCGAAACAACCTGGCTTCACTCACAGTCAAAAATCAAAGGACCTTGCCTCGTCCTCCAAACAAAGCGATCAAACTTTATCTGCCAATAATGTCTCTATTACAGTTTTAAGTGCCCGGTAACACATGGGTTATGTAAAAACACAACACTTCAATGGTCATGTAACTAGCTAACTTATATTGGTTCGGTGGCTAGTATCTTTCTAGTGATACTATAGTGGTTATCACTGATGAAAGGATTCCCTTCTACACTCAACAAGTCTTTCTTTATTGAATCATTAATAGATGTACACTATTATCTCATCAAATGGATGCATAAGATCTATGGCTGATCAAATTAGCCTTGCCTAATACATTGTTCTTCAGCATATTTTTATTTTTATCTAAGACTAGACATTAGCTTACCTAGTCTGGTAGCCTGCATATACATTTGCAATGAGTGCAACAATTATTTAATACGGATTAAATTCTTCTTACAACATAAACTTGACCAGAAGTTTTAGCTCCATAATCCATCTGATCAAGTTTTGATTTTCCTCAACTTCACTTCATACCAGGTGTCCTCTAGGTATATTCCTTTTGCAAAAGGGAAGACTCAAGCCAATAAAATTGGATTCTGAACCTCAGTTACGGTATAGCTCGTATGAACTTTAACCCGGTAAACTAGTTGAGCTTCTCGCCCTGCAGATGTATCTCTAATCAAACATGCTACCAGTTAGTAATGTTTTTATCTTCCAGTAAGATAACCGTTCTGATCTGTGAGCATGGATTTCATATCATTATCGCCTCCTTTCTTATTGTAGGGGCATAATTTTCTGCTCCCATTTTCAAACCAAAATAATCACCAGACACTAAAACGAGGCAGGCCTATCAAATTCAATCAATCATTTTCGTCACAGTGCTCTTGTTCCTCAAAATCATGGTAGCCTGCACATTTTATCAGCTGTAAAATCACTCGCCTTCGCACATCTACACTAAAGACAGTTATACACTTATTGAGTTGTCCATATTTGAGTTGTCTCATATTAGGAACGAGAGATAATAACTTTGAGCATGGAAGTAGTTCATGTCTCCTCCTTCGTCAATTGAAGAGGCCTGTAAAATTCTTCTCAGATGTAACATTGCCAAACAGCAATTAAAGCATCTAGTGATAGTGATTGGAGCAATCATAAGGGTTACTGCCCTATCAGTCTCTTGTTATTTTCAATCGCCATATTGGTTATTTTCTCACAGAATTTGAAGACCCAGACCCAATTGATATAGAGAATGGTAACTAATCTCAGCCACAAATTCAGACAAAAAACTCCACTAAGACCTTTTTTTTTCCAGTGCAAACAGAGCTAGCACAAGATCAAACCTTTTGACATCCATATCTATTGTGTGTCAGAATCGTGATCATGATCATTGATGAACATCATCAAAAAAAGATTTCCACTAAGGTCAATATCTTGTGCAGAAAAAGCAAAGACCACCACGTACTTTAGTAATGCACCACAGATAAGGCATATCCTCATACCTTTTTTATACATCATAAACTTAAGGACATTGAATACACCTTAAGCCTTATAAACTTGGTAAAATGTTAATACAATCAAATGTTCAGGAAAGGAATATCAACACCCCCAATTTCTTTTTTCTTTTTTCTTTTTTCTTGGCAATTCAAAGTAGTTATTGATAACCAAAAAAAGAAGGTACAAACTAAGGATGAACAGAGCAACAGACTGCTCCTAAAACATCCAAACAAGCTTCACTACTACATCATAGTGAGGCTAGCTCAACACCGCCAATTTCATCATTGACCTACTCTTAATTTAGAAAGACAAAAATACACAGTAGGAAGCAATGACTGCTCTACTTGTACTAATGCTCCTTTCTTGCTTCATAGAAAAATCTTTTTCCGCTACAAATACCATCAATGCCACAGAATTCCTAAAGGACCCTGAAACTATGATATCCAAAAACAACATTTTCACTCTTGGATTCTTCAGCCCCCCT
The DNA here is from genome assembly GCF_026745355.1 of Beta vulgaris subsp. vulgaris. NCBI lineage: Eukaryota > Viridiplantae > Streptophyta > Magnoliopsida > Caryophyllales > Amaranthaceae > Beta > Beta vulgaris. Next base: position 13,126,903 of record NC_079209.1, read on the forward strand.
AATTCCTCGAAACGTTATGTGGGCATCTGGTACAGTATGCCTTCTGTAAGAGATGTCGTCTGGGTAGCTAACAGAAACGAACCACTAAATGATTCTTCTGGGGTTTTCAAGATATCAAAAGATGGCAATCTCCAAGTACATAACAGTAAAAATGAAATTCTTTGGTCCTCAAATGTCGCAAATTTATCAGGTGGTGATGATTTATCTGCCCAGATTACGGATTCGGGTAACCTTGTTCTGCAAAGCACAGAGGAGATCGTGTGGCAGAGCTTCGATCACCCTACAGACGCTTTCTTGCCAAACATGAAACTCACCATCACCAAGCATGGAAGCCAAAATAAACCATTTCAGTCCTGGAAAAGCCCTTCAGATCCATCTGGTGGGCAATTTACAGCAGGCATTGACACTTATACGCTACCCCAGCTTGTAGTCTGGGATGGGGATCGCCTACACTGGCGAAGTGGTCCATGGAATGGAAACTTTTTCATTGGAATACAATTTAATTTCATAGACTTCATCAATGCTCAACTCGTGGTATCTAGTGACAGAGAGGGGACCGTCACTACACAATACTTCTACCCAAACACGTCTCTACTATCAACCTATATGTTGAGCACAGATGGAAAATTCATACAAATATGGTGGGATGACAGAGAAAGGAAATGGGAGGTGGAGTGGCAGGTTCCTGCAACAGACTGTGATATCTACGGCAAGTGTGGAGCATTCGGAACTTGCAACCCACAAAGACCAATAATTTGCCAGTGCTTACAAGGGTTTGAGCCCAAGAATATAGCAGAGTGGAGCAGATGGAATTGGAGCGATGGATGCATCAGAACAACTGAGTTGCAGTGTGAGAGAGGATTTGGTAAAGAAGATGGATTTTTGAGGATGAAGATGATGAAAGTGCCAGAAAACCCTGACTGGAGATTAGGTTTGAATCAAGATAAATGCAGAAGCCAATGCTTAAGTAACTGCTCGTGTTTGGCATATGCATATAACACTGGTGTTGGTTGTATGACATGGGGTACAAGCTTAATTGACATACAAGAATTCTCAGTAGGTGGAGTGGATCTCTACCTCCGTCTAGCGCATTCAGAGCTAGGTATGGTTTATATACCTGAAGTCTCATTGGTCACTCAACTTGTTTGCGATTGTGACAGTAGAGTTCAATACGAATTGCAGGTACTAATAACAAGAAAAGAGTAATTGCAGTAGTGATAGTAAGCTTTGTAGGAACGGCAGCAATTACTATACTAATATGCTTTCTAAAGAGGCAAAGTGCTCAACATCAAGGTATGTGTACAATGCCTTGATTTTATTTTTTCTTATAACCCTTCTGTTTATAAATAAGACTTGATCAGCTCACTTAATTATCATTAGCCCTTCATACTAAAATAATAGTCGCATGTACTATTTTAGGTTGTCGGAGGATTTGTTGAATTTCTTGACACAATAATGATTTATAATTGGATATCTTAATACATCCTTACTTAACGTAAGTGAAGGCAGGAAACACAAATACGATAACTATTATTGTTATATATAGTATCTCATAAAATCAAATTATAATTCCTTGATAATGAGAGGTTGGGACAAGGCCACTAATTTTGGATGATGCTGTAGTACTCTTTATGATCATCTCCTCGGGTGCATAACCTAATAATAGTACAATACCAGAGATTGCATACTGCTGAATCCTGCCATCCTTAATGGTAAGACGAAAGAGTTGGAAATAAATACATATTCCTTATTAAATCTGCACTGTCAACATCAAGGTCTTGGCAAACTATTGAAGAACTAATGTCTACTATGGTACACAGATGACAAAAAGAAAATGTTCAGTTACATGATTACTGACCAGAAGAGCAATGCAAAACTTGAAGAGATTCCCCTGTTCAGATTTGAAGCACTCGCAGCAGCTACAAACAATTTCCATGAAAATAACAAACTAGGACGAGGTGGCTTTGGTTCAGTATACAAGGTCAAATTTTCTAGGATGCAAGATCATTAAAGATGCTTTATAGCAGCTTCCTATGACAATATATAAAGCTCAATTCTTAACATTTAATTGCCAGGGAAAGCTGGAAGATGGACGAGAAATAGCTGTCAAACGACTTTCAGGATTCTCTGCACAAGGCCTAGAAGAGTTCATGAATGAAGTGAAGATTATTTCAAAACTGCAGCACCGTAATCTGGTCAGACTTCTGGGCTGTTCTATTGAAGGGCAAGAGAAGATTTTGGTTTATGAATATATGGCAAACAAAAGCTTGGATGCATCTCTTTTTGGTTAGTATCATGACTTACTCCAAGTAAATGACATGCATTCATAGCATTTTACCCTATCGTGATGTTATGTTTATTCTATTGCATTGCTGCTATGCATGATTCATCTCCAGTTGCAGAAAAGCAAAAGAAATTAGACTGGAACACAAGATTCAACATTATTCAAGGGATATGCAGAGGCCTCCTGTACCTCCACAGAGATTCTAGATTAAGGATCATCCATCGAGATTTGAAGGTGAGTAACATTTTGCTAGACGAAGAACTCAATTCAAAAATTTCAGATTTTGGAATGGCAAGAATTTTTGGAGGCAACCAAGATGAAGCTGACACTAGAAGGGTGGTTGGGACATAGTAAGTTTCCCAAATTTTAGATATTAGTCATCTAATAATCTATTTAAAATTTTCTTTTCTTTCTTTTGATATTATATAGAATGTAACTTTTGAAATCACAGTGGTTACATGTCTCCTGAGTATGCAATGGAAGGGATATTCTCTGAGAAATCAGATATATTTAGCTTAGGAGTTCTATTGCTGGAGATTTTAAGCGGAAAAAGAAACAGCAGTTTCTCAGATGATGAGCATTCCTTGAGCCTCATAGGATATGTGAGTTTCTATTTATGTACAAATGTTATATTCTCTACATCGACAAACTCTAGATTTCTATACCCTCATTACTGTTTATATTTATATTTCATATCAGGCATGGAATTCATGGAATGAGAAGAGCATCAGACCACTGATTGATCCAATAATTTTTCAGCCTCAGCATGAAAAAGAGATTATGAGGTGTGTACACGTCGGACTGTTGTGTGTGCAAGAATTTGCAAAAGATAGACCAGACATACCTACTGTAATCGCTATGCTATACGGGGAGATTTCAGATCTTCCTTATCCAAACAGACCAGGCTTCACTTTTATTACCCATGACACCATCTCCTCTGAACAGAATTCCACCAAAAACTATATATCTGTTACAGAGATAAGTGGTCGTTAAGTGAGGATTGTGTAGGACGATGAAGACATTTCAGAAAGGTGAAGTGCATGGTGAAAAGAGAATATCACATTTAAACTTTGTAATGAACCCGCTATACGAGGGATAAGCTTAAGGGAGAAGGCAGATAATTTAGAGGGAAAGGGGAAACAAGAAGACTATATATAGATGAGAGTAGAGAGAGACATTACTATGAAGAAAATAATGGAGAGTTCATTTTAGCGGTTAGCTTAGGAGTGTGTCAAGTCACTGAAATACTTGATATTTATCCTTTCATTTTCTGTAATTTCAGTTTTATTAGTGAAAATCATCTTCTTCAGCTTATTAACAATCTGTCCAGAGCTTGAGTTCGTAACAGAGTGGCCAAGTTTTTCAGGCCCCACCTCACATTTATATGATCTTAAAAGTTTTTTTGACAGCAAGTACAAACATAGAAAACCACACTATCTACATTACGTTGTCTTGCCTGCAAAGCTAATTTGTGCACCTCCTTAGCCATAATCTATCTACTTCATCAATCACTAATTAAGACAATCAACATACATAGCATTAATATCAGTCATGATAGCAGCAATCTCAAAAGGCAACTACTTCTTCTGACAGGCCTGCACCAAAACTAAGGAATCAGATTGAACTTTCAGACATTTCAGCCCCCTCGCCTTAGCATCCCGGATATTGAATATGTAATTCAAAAGTCTCAACCTACTTACTTTAATTAGTGTATAATAAGTGAACTATATATTAGTTCACCATTTAAAGTTTTTCATGTGCCTAAGCTGTTGGTATATTATTCAGTTACATTCTGGCTTGCTCTATATATGTTTGATGAAACCTTATGCAAAGTAAGAAGAAGTGCAATAGAAAATATAATTTCTTCTTCCCAACAATTGTGTTACCAGAGCAAAGTACCAGGTTACGGTTCATCTAATTAAAAAAAAGAGAGCAAAGTCAAACAAGTAATTAAAAGAGGAAAGTAAGAGAGAGAGTGAAAAGGCTTGTTTTTTAGGTAAACCCCTGCACATCTCCTTCTTTCCGCAAGAACCAAAACCGATGAGTTTGAATTGAGAGTACCCACACAAAAATAGCAGGAAACGGCATGGATTCCACTCCTCGACCCTTAATTCCCATTTTCAAAGGGGAAAAATTATCGTCTTTGTAGTCTTAAAATGAAGACTATGTTTAAATCCTAAGAATTGTGGGATTTGGTGGAGAACGGTTATCAAGAACCGATTCAAGTTGAGGGAGAATCGCAAGAAAGATGCTAAGGTGATGTTCTCCATTCAATCAGCATTAGATTATAACATATTTCCCCATATTTCAGCAGCTAGTAGTTCTCATGAGGCATGGGATATACTCAAACAAGAGTATTTGGGTGATCAGAGGGTAATAAGGTAAGACTGCAAACTCTTGGTCGTGATTTTGCCAAATTAGTCATGGGAGATAAGGAGTCTGTTCAAAATTATCTCTCTAAAGTGACTAATATTGTTAGTCAAATGAGGTGTTATGGTGAAAAAATTAGCAATGAAGATGTTGTGAGCAAAGTTTTGTGGAGTCTCAATAAGAATAGGGATAATTTTGTCCTTGCCATTAAAGAAGCACAGGATATGTCTTCTTATACCTTTGATGAAATAATGGGCTCTTTATGAGCTCATGAAAGCAGGGTTAGAAATACAAGTGATAAGGTGGAAGAAAAGGCCTTTCAAGTGAAGGAGGAGTCATCACACAAGGGAATGACAGACAATTTTGGCTATCACGGTTGAGGTCGCGGTGGATATCGTGGTCGAGGATAGAGGTGGCGGACGTTTTAATGATGTATGTCAACATAAGAGCAACATCCAGTGCCGATATTGCAAGAAATTTGGGCACAAGGAAAAGAGGGATGAGGGAAAGGCCAATTTCACATAAAAGGTGGAAGAAGAAAGCAAGTTGTTTATGGCTCATAGCAATGTTGCTAATGTTGCGAATGGTTTATGGTTCATTGACAGCAGGTGCTCAAACCATATGACTGGTTCAAGGAAGTTGTTTAAAGATCTTGATGAATCTCAGAAAAGTGAAGTCCGGCTCGGAGATGATAAGCAGGTTCATGTGACAGGAAAAGGTACAATTGCCATTAAAACTGTTCAAGGTAATGTTAAGCTCATTCATAATGTGCAATATGTGCCTAGTTTAGCTTATAACTTGTTAAGTGTTGGTCGATTAATGAATGCTGGATACTCTGTTGTGTTTGAGGGAGAAACCTGTGTGTTATTTGTGATAAGAAGTCTGGTCAAACCATAGGTAATATCCAAATGACACAAAATGACATGTTTCTGCTAGATGTAGCAAATGACTTAAATTACGCCTTAGTATTTAAGGGAAGCAATGAAGCTAAGCTATGGCATTTACGTTATGGTCATTTGAAAGTGAAGGGATTACGAGTTCTTAATAAGAACGGGATGGTAGTTGGTCTGCCGAAAAACTGGTGAGCATGTAATCTGTGAGGGGTGCATCTATGGGAAGCAATGCATCTATGGGAACTTGGGAAGCAATGTAGAGCACCATTTCCTACTCGGAAGTCGTGGAGGGCTTCTAAATTCCTTGATCTTGTACATGCAGATTTGTGCGGGCCCATGAGGACGGAGTCAATTGGAGGGAGTAGTTAATTTCTTCTCCTTACTGATGATTATACTCGTATGAGTTGTGTACTTCTTGAAGGCTAAATCTGAAGCCTTTGAGAATTTCAAGAAATTCAAGGCCCTGGTTGAAAATCAAAGTTGAAGACACATTAAGGTCCTTCGGGCAGATCAAGGTGGTGAGTTTATATCTAATGAGTTCATTCGCAGGGAACTCATAGCGCCATATACACCACAACAAAATGGCATTGCAGAACGTATAAACAGCACCGTGGTGGAAATGGCCAGAAGTATGTTGAAGGAGAAGGGGTTGCCGAATCAGTTTTGGGGTCAAGCAGTAGCCACAACGGTGTATTTATTAAATGTTTCCTCAACGAGAGTTGTTATGAATCGAACACCGTATGAAGCTTGGAAAGGTAAAAAACTTCAAGTAAGTCACTTTGAGAATTTTCGGTTGTATAGCTTATGCTTTAGTTCCTTTTCACTTGCGCCACAAACTTGATAGCAAATCTGAAAAATGCATATTTGTTGGCTATAGTGTTGAGTCTAAAGCATATAAATTGTATAAGCCGACAAGTGACAAGGTGATTATAAGCAGGGATGTCATGCTTAATGCAGGAGGGAAGTGGGACTGGAGTACAGAAAACAAAGTACCAGAAGCGGTTCAGCAGTGTCCAGAAAGCCCTGAACGTGAGCCACAACAAGAACACAGTGACAACAGTAGCTCATCTTCATCTAATTCAAGTCCACTCAACAGCCCATCTCCAAACAAAACCCACTCATTAAGGGAGATATATGAATCATGTTCCTTTGCTTTACTTGCCTGTGACCCTTCTTGCTATGAACATGCAGCAGAGAACATCAAATATGGCAGGAAGCAATGAATGAGGAGCTCTCAGCCATACCCAAAAATGAGACTTGAGAGTTAGTTGATATACCGGAGGATAAAAACGTCATAGGGCTCAAGTGGGTGTTCTGGACAAAATACAACCTTGATGGGAGCATCCAAAAGCACAAAGCTTGCCTCGTAGCAAAGGGCTACTTACAACAACAAGGCATAGATTTTGAGGAGACCTTCTCTCCGGTGGCTCGATTTGAAACTGTAAGAGTTTTTTTTGTATATCAATTTGATGTGAAGTCTGCATTTTTAAATGGAACACTTGAAGAGGAAGTTTATGTATCACAACCTCAAGGCTTTGTTGTTAGTAATGAAAACAAAGTCTATAGGTTGAAGAAAGCTCTTTATGGGCTTAAACAAGCTCCACAAGCATGGTATAGCAAAATTGATGCCTTCTTTTTGAATAGTGATTTCACAAGAAGTGAAAAGAGCCCACTCTTTACCTGAAACAGCAATGCAATATGATATGATCTATATGGGTTCCTCACAGTATCTTGTTGATGATTTCAAGTCCTGTATGATGAAAAACTTTGAGATGACAGATTTGGGTTTGTTACGATATCTTTTGGGACTTGAGGTCAGACAAGGTGAAGATGGCATTTTTGTGAGTCAAGAGAAGTATGCAGTTGATTTGGTGAAGAAATTTAATATGCCGAATTGTGAAGTGGCAGCTACTCCAATGAATATGAATGAGAAGTTAAAGCGAGACGATGGAACTGAATTAGCAGATGAAAGATTATTCAGAAGTGTAGTTGGTGGTCTAAACTACTTGACGCACAGTAGACCAGACATTACTTTCCCTGTAACTGCAGCGTCTAGAGTTTTACATAACCCAACAAGACAACATCTTGGTGCAGCAAAAAGAATACTTCCTTACATTGCTGGCACTGTCAACTTTGGTATATGGTATACCAAAGTGGCAATTTCAGATTAATTAGGTTCACTGATAGTGACTGGGCAGGATGTTTAGATGATCGCAAGAGCACCTCTGGCAATGTCTTTAGCTTTGGATCTGGAGCATTGACATGGAGTTCAAAGAAACAAGAAACAGTAGCGGAAGCAGAGTATATAGCAGCAAATTCAGCAGCGCGTCAAGCTTTATGGCTTAGAAAGCTACTTGCAGATTTTGGTTATGAACAAATGGAGGCTACTAATATCTTTTGTGATAATAGGTCTACTATTGCAATGAGCAAAAATGCAGTATTTCATGCTAGAACTAAGCACATAAATGTTCAACACCACTTCATACGCAAGCTGGTAGCTGATGGCAGAATTGTTGAAATTTTGTGGCAAAAATGAGCAGACTGCAGACATCTTCACAAAGTCTCTTTCACAAGCAAAGCATCAGTTCTTTGTTTCTAAGCTAGGAGTTAGTGACTGTGAACCAAGGGGGGGTACTGAATAAGTAATTCAAAAGTCTCAACCTACTTACTTTAATTAGTGTATCATAAGTGAACAATATATTAGTTCACCGTTTAAAGCTTTTCATGTGCCTAAGCTGTTGGTATATCATTCAGTTACATTCTGGCTTCCTCTATATATGTTTGATGTAACCTTATGCAAAGTACGAAGTGAGATAGAAAATATAATTTCTTCTTCCCAACACCGGAGTCCATGAAGACATGCATACGCCTCTGCCTGGAATGCGATAGAAGCAAATCTTGATCTTTAGAGGCGCTTTAAGTTAGAAAGAAGATCTTATGGCTAATAAAAGTTGCATTCAATCTTAAACTTTGTGGCTTTCTAAACTAAACAACCAAACTGTCTAGACTCTAGCCTAAGTTTTAACTGAGTTTTACAATAACTATCAGAACACATGGGAAAGTTTCCGACTGAGATTTGGCATTATTTGCGCTTTTCAATTCCCACTTCATGTTAGCCCTAAATCATATAACCACACCACAAACATTCATATTGAAAGAAAATTCTAAAAGATATGTTTAGATCAAAACTTGAAAACACAGTGATCTTAATAAGCGACATAAATGAATTGAACCATTAAGTTGTCGCATCAAAGAGGAAAATAGGCATTACCTTTTTATTTATGGTGTTCTTTCACAATCTGTGCACCATATGCCTCGATGAGTTCACCCTAAAACGAAATTCAGTAAAAGTATGTTCACTTCAGTAAAAATATGTTCAGTTCAGTTATAATATGTTCAATTCAGTTAAAATATGTTCAGTTCAGTAATAATTAGTTCTGATCAGTAGAGCTCAGTAAACTGTACAAGATAAAACAATAGAGAGTTAGAGACTCAGTAAAAATATATTCAGTTCAGTAAAGATAAATTCAGTTAACTACAAAATAAGTTCAGTTCATGAAAAATCAGGTGAAGTCAACAGGGCCTTAGCTTGCCTCGTGTCATGCTCCTGTTGATTAAGACTCGTCTTGAAATAGAAAAGGTTGGCTGATTTAACAAACTGAAAAATAAAAGTTCCCCTTCAACAGGATCACAGTAATCTTTCTTGACCAAAATCTGACCTGAAACCATAACAAGAAGCAAATCCATTGTACAAGATAAGACTAATGTTTTAGGAAAAACCACGGAATTTGCTCTCTAGTGAGAGATTCATCACAGATCCTGCATGGTTACAATTTGCACTAGAAATAAAAGAAGCCAATCTCACGACAGCAAGGAACCTGACTAACTCCAGTAAAATCATTGCTCCACAAATTAGCTCCCTTAGATTATGGTGAGTTCGTTGATTGATCAAAGTATCAGAGAACAACCAGCAAACCCATTCTCACTTTCATGGTTCAAACAGTAAGGGTAAAATCGAGGTCCCACGAAAGCACTAACACCAACATATCTTTTGCTAAAATCATTATGAATCCTGAAGTCTACTTTATAAAATATAACATAAAAGTCTTTCCGATTTCCACGGTCTGTAGAATAGTTAAAATAAATGGAAATAAAAGGAAAAGGTGGATGATTCAGACTCCTCTTTATGAGCTATTTCTCATCCTCCTTCACATGAATTTGCCACAGATACAATCATAGCTGACATTTACCGGGACCCTGCAATGATGACCTCCAGTGACAACACTTATATACTATCTAGTAACACTTCTACAATTGAATTGCTTAGTCCACACACCTCCTTCCCTGAGAAGATAAAAGAAAATGTACCAATCGCTTCACTGAGATCTTATCATAAGCCTTCATGACAAAAAGAAGGACTCCACAGGGACATAGTGTTGATGTTTGTTTGAACCAAAAAGCTTTTAGTGCGGATATTAATTTTCCATGAATAACTGGAAAACTTTTGTCAGGGGATAACACAATCGTAAATTAGTATATCTTTGTTTGGTTCCTCGCAAGAAAAGTTGGAGAGAAAAGGGGAAACGAAAGATGGAGGGGAAAGAACGGATGGAAGAAGAGAAAGAGAAAGGTGAGAAATAGGGAGGAAAATGCAGCATTCCTTCCTCGAGAAAGGAAAATGTTTTTCATCCTTGTTAAAAGTTAAAACTGATTTCCACCCTTTACAAACCAAAAAATTAACAATTGGATAAACACTTTTCCAGGAAAATATATTTTTCCCAACCAAACACTCTCTAAAGATATCTCAACGATGATAATCTAAAAACTCTAGAACGATTCTCACTTCTAAGCAAGATAGTGAGTCATATTTCTTCTCTAAACTGAGCTTGTAGCCAGTATGTTCTGCAGTCCTGTTTTACTTCATAAAACTATACACCATACAGCAGCTTCATCACCCTAAAAACTCTTCACCGCGAAACACAAAACATACCGTACTAAGAAACACAGGAAAGTGGTATGGCCAGAATAGCGTTTTGGATCACAGTGGTGAGCAATTCTAGCTAGTCTTGACACTTCCATAAAACCCTTGTGGGAAGGGATGCTAATCACCAAAACTGGCACAATCGTCCATAAAAAGACGATTCCTAAACTAGAGGAACCTTGTAAAATATTTAACCAAACAAGTCCCAACTGCTTCATCAGGCATCATAGTGATCTAACAGCAAGTTAAGCACAGAAGTGAAATATAACAACAAATACGACTACGAATCACGTTCAATTTCAACAATCTCGGAACAAAATGTTATATAACTATCACAGCTCTGTTCAAATTTCATGACAGAAGATTTACAGATTTGGTTATAATTTCGAGCACTCAAGCTGCATGTTGAATTCCTCTACTATTAAGAAAACAGCTGAAATTAATCTGATTGCGAAATTCAATGAATTAAATACCTTTTAACAGTAAAAATATAGAAGAATTCACATATAATAGGCAGAAATAAAACTTGTAATCCAAATTCTAAGGTTAAGCTCAATCTAAAATTAGAAACAGATATGCAAAATGTACATACAATTGAAAAGCTGTTCCTGATAAGCTGCGTCACAGTCCAATGACTAGTGCTTCTGAGTTTAATCTTTAGAACATATAAAGAAAGAGGGTCAGAGGGAAAAATATCAAAGATTTGAATTTCGATCATAAAGTATAATGATGAAAATAAGAAATAGAGATTACAAGAATTGAATTTTATTTTGTTACCAGTTCTTTTGAAAGATTGCCAGCGGAGTGTGGACATGGAATTGAGCGAACATTGGCGAATAAATAATGCCAAGTCCCTGCTCTAACAACAAAGGTTCCATATTGGGTTTGTAATTCGTTATTGCCTTGCAAAGCGGGATTCCTAATTTTTCCTTAAAGAGTATGTATAATGGGGTTTTACAACTAGTTCTCCAATTTTGGCTGAGTTTACCATCAACTGCGTCTGCCACGTTTGGTTTAACTTCTCTATAAACAACAAGAAAGGAAGAGCATCTCTCTCTCTAAAATAAGTTTTAGGGGTGGGAATGGGATATTATATCCCCATGGGTAGATATCTCATGTTTGTTTGAGGGGATATCTAAATTCCCATGTGAAGGGGAATGGGATTAAACCCCCTTATTCCACCAATTATTTCTGATTATGTTAAAAGATGAATTTACCTTTCATTAAAATATACTTCACCAATATTGCTTGCTCTTCTTTTGCCCTAGTTCATTTTTATTCTTCATCAGCTCTTCACTAATACTGCCGACAAAGCAGCAGGTATGCCTCCTTCTCCATTTTTTAATCTTCACGCAGCTTTTCATGAATTTTTTTTACTTTTTTTTTATTTTTTTTGTTGTTTTGTGATTGATTTCCTTTGATTTGTGATTGTTTTTATCTATAAGTTTCATGTTTTCACGCAGCTTTTCTTGATTTTTTTTATTTTTATATTTTTTGTTGTTTTGTCATTGTTTTTATTTATTAGTTTGCTTGTTTTCTTGTATTACTTTTTACTTTCTGATTCATCTTTTAGCTATTGTATCCATTTTTTAGCTATGGCTAAATTTATAATTTAGCAATATATTCCCTACTTAAGTACCTCATACCAAACATGGGATAATAATATTCCCAACATAATCCCACTAACATACAAACAAGGGATTGAGATATATTTTATGAATTTCCACCTTCTAACTACTATTCCCAATCCCATCCTCTAATCCCCAAACTCCTAATCCCTCGTACCAAAAGCCCCCTTAAAGTTAGATGAGACTTCACAAATATCAAATACCAAAAACCAAACCTTCGCTTTCAAAACTACCTAAACATTACAACTTTCCAATCTGAGAAATGACTCGTGTACTCTTATGCGCAAACAATGAAACCATTACACTAAGGAGAATGGGAATCCGCATTCTCAAAGAGGAAGAAGATATCCGGCCCGAGGATAATGACCTTCATCTAGCGGTCGTAGGAACGTAACAGACCTGAGAGATTTCCATGAGGAGGAAATCCGGGAATGGGTTAACCAACTATGGATAACAAACCACAAAATCAGGGTGGAAAAGGTAGGAAAGCTTTTCTTCTTTATCTGTGTAGACATAAGAGAGAGATCAAATCTAGCGTCTCTACGGTCAGCAAACTATAAGGGATCACTTATTCTCTTCACAAAATGTCAACCAAGAACTCCTTTCAGATCCCTCACCTTTCAAAGAGCCCCAGTATGGATCAGGGTGGAAGGTCACTCACTTCTCTACAACAAAACACACATAGCACCGAAAGCAGAATTGAAAGAGTCTTGTACTTTGATAATCCCTCAACCTCACAAGGTATCAAAGATTACCTTAGAGCTAAAGTCATTATACCCATCTATCACCCTCCAGTCCCAGGATTCTACTTTGTCTCGGAAAACCATGAGCCAGATTGGGTAGACTTTTGTTATGAAGGAGTCTTCGTGTACTGTACAAAATGTGGTAGAATATGGCATAGAAGACCAAGGTGTCGATTTTCATTCGAGACGTCACAACGACATTTCGAAACGGTGATGAACGACATAGGTCAAGGAGTTGGTCAACCCTTGATTTCTCCCACCTTTCAACCACTATTTACAAATAAGCTCATAGGCCTTAAAAGAGTCCAACGAAACAGAATTACACAAGTTAATCTAGTGGATTATTCATGGGAGAGGGATGAAGAGGGAGACATTCTATCAGAAAACTCCCATTCACAAAATGAAGATAACCAGGAAAACGAGAGTAATACAAGTCATTCACAAGGCACCTCAAGTAGTTTAGAAAGTCCAGATGGAAGAAATGATGATGATGATAATAGAGGAAATAAGGAAGTTCAATCAAGCAATCCAAAAAGGCAGAGTCCTCCTATGAATTCAAAGAAAAGGAGAATCTAGGAGAAAGTTCATTCCAAGCACCAGGAAAAAGACACAAAACTAAAAAAATTCAGCGCGCCAGTGTGGGGTGCCAAGCAAACGCGGGGAACAAAGAGGGAAGTACAAACAGCACAGATGGCAAGTGGACAGAGGTGTCATACACGCGCAGAGAGCGTCAGTGAGATGAGCAGCAACCAATTGTTCAAGAAAACTCCTGGCGAAGGAAATCCTACAAAATATCCAAGTATTACTACTTCCAACTACTACATTAACTCAACTTCAGTGAATTACCAAAGCGCCCCTATATACTCTAGAGTATGGATTAACATATTCAAGGACACTTTGGGTAATCCACTGCATGGACAAGCATCCTACGCATAGGCCTGTTCACTACTACAACCATTTAATCCCTCAACCAACGTCCTTAATGGCCTTCGTTTCTTTTCTGAACCAACACTCATCTAAGAGTGAAACCAATGCTCTTTCAGAACCCACCCCTTTTATTTAAGCAAGGTTATCCAAAAAAGAGGAAACATTCCCCCTCTTAGATACCTTTTTCTTCAGAGATTATTCCCTCATGGAACCCCACATTCGAGCTACCTTTCCTAACCTCTTACCATCCCAGATATTCCCATTAATGGACCAACCTCAACCCAACACGCCATGTCAAAATTCCTATGAAGAAGAGGTAAACCTCGCTGACCTCTTCACCACAGTCAATCTCACAAATACAGACAAACTTTTCATCCCCCAAGACCCATTTGTTGACCCATTATATTCACTAGGGGAAAAAACATAAAGGGTTGCGCAGGAAGGGCTGCGCTTTTTGTAAAAGCGCAGCCCTACTAGTGAAGGGCTGCGCTTTTTTAAAAAGCGCAGCCCTTCTGCTTAGTAGGGCTGCGCTTTTTTAAAAAAGCGCAGCCCTTCACTGAAAAAATTTGAAATTTCGGAATCGCGGGCTTTGAAATATTGAGCGGGGATTCGTCAAATTATATTATCCCTCATTCTCTCTCCTCTCTCACGTCCCTCATTATTCCTTTCCCCTTCTCTCTCATCCTCTCTCTCTCTCATCCTTCTTCTCTCTCAAAAACTCCCATAAACATTTGCGACAAAAACCTTGAAATGATTTGCACTAAACATGGCGACGGAGTCCGATTGCCTTTTGTGATACCTTTTCGGAAGCGGAACGGGCCAACGAGTCAAACTCACGGCTATGCCGTGATGTTTAGGCTTTTTAAGCCATCCGAGTTCGTTTAAGCCTCCAAATACCCATTTTAAGTTTTTCCGAAATTTTTTTTTCCTTAAATTATGTATTTGGGTTTTGTTTTATGTATTTAAACATTATTAGGTTGTAGTTCTTGTATTTTCAGATCTATAATGTTCTTGTATACTTCTCTTTGTTTGTATATTTGATTAATGTTCTTGTATACTTCTCTTTGTTTTGATTAATGTTCTTGTATACTTCTCTTTGTTTTGATTAATGTTCTTGTATACTTCTCTTTGTTTTGATTAATGTTCTTGTATACTTCTCTTTGTTTATTTTGATTAATGTTATTCTTGTATAATTCTCTTTGTTTATTTTGATTAATGTTATTCTTGTATACTTCTCTTTGTTTATTTTGATTAATGTTCTTGTATACTTCTCTTTGTATATAATTTCTTGTATTTTCATCTTTGTTTTGATTAATGTTCTTGTATACTTCTTGTATACTTATTGTATACTTCTCTTTGTATATTAGTTTTTGTTCCTTTTTTTCATTTTCGTTTCATTCTTTTTATTGTTTTGGGTTTAGTATTTTCGTTTCGTTTCTCTTCTTTTCTGTTTAATTTCAGAAAATGTGAGATTATGAGTAAAAAAATGTCAAAAAAAAATTTTTTTTTTTTTTTGGTAGGAAGGGCTGTGCTAGTTAGGAAAAAGCGCAGCCCTTCTAGCCCAGAAGGGCTACGCTTTTTCCTAACTAGCGCAGCCCTTCTGGGCTAGAAGGGCTGCGCTTTTTCCTAACTAGCGCACCTTCTAGCTTAAGGGCTGCGCTTTTCTAGCGCAGCCCTACTTAAAAAGTGAAGGGCTGCTACTGAAAGGGCTGCTGTCAAAAAGCGCAGCCCTACATGCCTTTTTTAGCGCAGCCCTTCTTCATTTTTCCACTAGTGATTTATACCTTTTGGGTATCTAGAATAACTAGATGCAAACAACATATTCATCCAAACTCCCTCACATCTTCAAGAGAAAGCTGGCCATAACACAAAAAGCCTACCCAAAAAAGACAACTATCTCTTGGGCCTAGACAATCTGAGCTTCGAACCATGGGATGAGTTGGCCCAAATCTTCAACCAAGCTAAGCCACAAGGTTTTGGTGAAACTGAATACCCAGTTCATGAGGAAACTGTGGATAATTTTGAGGGTATAAAAGCCACAAATTTTTTACTACTCAAGGAGTCTACCATTCCCCACCCCCCCTCCCCCACCAAACTCACCCAGCTCTACAAACTCATTCATCTCAGCAAATTCTGAGTTCCCAATCCAAGAAAACCTACTGGAACTTCTCGAGGACCTTAACAATTCAGCTCCTCCACCACCTCCAAATACTCCCAACAAGCAATCGGATCATGACCAAGATTCCAGCCTCAACAACAGAAGAAATACATTCCACCCTGGACCCGTATGGGCTTTTTAGCCATGAACATCTATGAAGCCAGCACTAGTACAAAAAAAGCCTCTAAGACAACAACAAACCTCACCTTCTCAAAATATTCTAAGAGCCCACCACTTCTAACAAAACCACACTCTGACCCTCCGAAAAGGAAATTTGCCCCCTCCTTTACAAATTCGGATCTGAATATCATCCCAAGAGACAATGGATCCAAGGCTTACAACCAAGTTCGAAAGAGGAAGAAATTTCAAAAGAAAGACAAGGGTAAAAGTCTCCTCAAATACGGACTCAATGATGAAGATGAAGAAGACATCAAAACAAAGAAACTCGAGGACCTCATCTTTCCGATTTCCAAGAAGAGTGCGACTGACTCTACACAGTCTTCACCTCCAATATGACTTTCTTCAGTTGGAATTGTAAGGGTCTTAACAACATTTCATCGCCTATTAATCAATTCGTCTGTAATATTGCTAGTAGCTTTAACTTAGATTTTATCTTTCTATGTGAAACTAAGTGTAGTGTTGCCTCCCTTGAACCAATTTTCTTAAATTTCGGGTTCATTGGATGTGCAGGAGTAGATGTTGAAGACAACAATGGAGGTTTGTTCCTCTGTTGGTCAAAGCGCATAGTAGTTTTAGTTACTTCTTTCTCTAAGAATGTAATTGTATGCAAGGCCTTTCGAGCCATCGAACAATAATTACAATGTAGCGTTCGTTTATGGCTCGCCTTACGTCAAGAATAGACAACAAGTTTGGCATCAACTCACAAATTACATAGACTCCTCAAAAGGAGACTGGTTTATTTTTAGGAGATTTTAACTAGGTGGAACACCAAAACCAAAAATTAGAGGCTCAAGGAAGATCCAAGGAGCTAGGAGATTTATAGATTATAACACAAGAAATAAGCTGTTAGACATCCCATTCCATGCATGGAGTAAACTATACTTAGACAAACAATAGAGAAGGGAAAGAGGTTATCTACGAAAGAATAGACAAAGCTTTCTGCAATGATCAATGGAAAATGAACCACCCAGAGGCTTTTATCACCAATCTCCCTATCCGGCTTTCTGATCATAGCCCTATCATTCTTGATCCTTCTCCACAAAAAAAGAAGAGAAAGCGCCTTACAGATTGGAGAGTTGGTGCCTTGATAAAACTGACATAATAGATAAAGTCTCTCAAGTCTGGAATCGAAACTTCCAAGGTTCCAATGCTTTCGTTCTACAAAGAAAGTTAGGAGAGTTCCTCCTCTTTGCCAAAAGTTGGTGCCTTGAATACAAAAGAAAAAACAAAATTAATTGGCAACAATCAACAAGGACCTGACTCAAGCACAAAGGAAATTACAAAACAAGAGGATGCAATAAATGACATAAATTAAGAGAGGGCACTCTTAATGACATAGAAGATAAGTGGAAAATTTTGGAAACAAATATCCAAATCAAGATGGGATGCAATAGGTGACCAATCAACCTCTTTCTTCTACAAAAGTGTCAAGACAAGAGCTACTAGAAATGAGACAAGGTTTATGATGACTGAGGATGAGACCAGTATCACTACTCAAGTAAGCATCAAAGAATTATTTGTAGCTTCCTTCAAAAAACTGTATGAAAGGCCGAAAAATGAAGAACACATTTCACACACTGATAATTTACTAAATGGTCTTCCAATACTCTCAAACGATCATATTGACATACTAGCTCGACCATTCTCAAAAGAAGAAATCAAAATAGCAGCCTTCATCTCCAAGCCTCTCAAATCTCCTGGTCCAGATGGCATCCCCTTATCCTTTATCCAGCAGAATTGGCAAACTATATATGACAGCATCTATAAAAGTGCTCTTGGATTCTTCTCAAGTGGATTTCTTTTAAAAGAACAGAACAAATACTTCATATCCCTGGTGCCAAAAGTAGAAAGACCTCAATAAGTTAAGGATTTCATACCAATAAGCCTTTGCAACTCCACCTACAAAATTATTTTGAAGGCTATGGTAGGAAGATTAAAGCCTATTCTTAGTGACTTAGTGGGAGAGTTCCAGAATGCATTTTTCCTACGTAGAAAAATGACAGACAACTGCCTTATAACCTATGAAGTCATTAGCTGGATCAAAAAAAGAAAAAAAAGGAACCTTGTTTGCAGGTCTCCTAAAAATATACCTGAGTAAAGCGTATGATAGGATTATATGGGACTTCATAGAAGCAATCTTGAGAAAAAATGCAATTTCCTAAAAACTGGATTCAATGGATCAATCAATGTATTTCAACTGTCTCCTATTCCATCCTTGTTAATGGAGAACCTAGAAAATTCTTTAAACCTTCAGCTAGCCTAAGGCAGGGAGATCCTCTCTCGTCTTATTTGTTCATCCTATGTATGGAAACTCTCTCCATGAAATTAATAGCTGCTCAAATCTCAAAAGACATCCAAGGAATTAAGATTGCAAGTTCAGCCCTGATACATATTGATTAAGAGTTCAAGAGCATTCGAATTAAGAAAGAACAAAGAAAGAGAACATGTATCAAACCGGTTCAAACTAGTTGAACAACCACCACTTTCCACAACCAAATTACCACCAATCAAAGACCAAACTATAACAATAAGCTTCTAGTTTGAGTCTACTTTGTGATTCAATCACTAAATCAACGTTTAAGTGAAGGAATTTAGCAAAGATTTGATAAAGGCCTAAACTGGCCGAGAAGAACACTTAGCACACAGCTGAGTATTTTGAGCATAAAAGTTTCACTTTTGATTCAATTCATGTAACTCTAAAAAGAGTACAAAGCTAACATATATGTTTACAACATGTCCGAAAATCAACTCATTTGGACGACTTTAGCTATGCCAACTAGGACAATAAACTAGGTGAAACAAATATTACATCTGTTACAGCACAACTCCTACAAAATAGCTTAGCTACCCTATTGGAAGTTGGAAATCAGAAAAAACTACCAATAGAATATTAAAATACATTTATTAAACTAAATATCCCTAAAAGCTTGAGCCATTTGCAGTAGAAATGATTGTTGCCCAAAAGCTTCAAAGAGAAGGCATGCTGGACGGCTGGAGCTGGCAGTTTGCATACCTTGCCATGAAGTCTCTTCTTCTCATTTGTAGTTGCTTCTTTAGCCCATGTGAACTTCACATGGTCTTCTACACTCCCTTAAGTCTTCAATAAGCTGGAGGTGGCTTTCAAAAGGCAGCAAAACATCTTCCTAAAGCTTGCTTGATTTTCGGATTATCAAAGGAGCTAACTATTAGCTTTAAACACATGATTAGCTTAGCTTAAACATGTAATTAGGCTAGTTAATCACTTACTAAACTTGATTACCAATACATAATGATGTTTAAGGTGTCATTAGTATATTAATCTTGCTTAAGTAGAGATTAACATAGGATTGCCTAATCAAGTTGCTTAAGTAAGGTTTTAGAAAACCGAGCTAGTTAGGCTTAGAAATTGAACCTCCTTTCCATGTTCTCCTTTGATCATGTAGAAGAAGACCTTGGTTGCTGAACTAGATGCTCCTGCATCATTCTCCTCAGGTTCGAAAAGGTCTTCTTGTAACTTCAGAATCATCTGCAAGATATGGAGCTAAATCACCAACATTGAATGTAGCTGAGATGTTTCCCATTTCATCTGGCAATTCTATCTTGTATGCATTGTTGTTGATCTTCTCTAGCACTTTGAAAGGACCATCACTTCGTGGCATTAGCTTGTTCTTCCTCCTTGTAGGAAATCTCTCCTTCCTTAGATGTAACCACACTAGATCACCTGGCTTGTAAAGAACTTCCTTCCTTATGCTTGTTTACTCGAACCTTGTATGCTTCATTCACCTTCTCTATTCTGGTTCGAATTTGCTGATGAAGTTGCTTCATTTCCTTTGCTTTCACTTCAGCTTCTTTGCTACTATGTGCTTCAATAGGAAATGGAAGTAAATCAATAGGACTTAAAGGATTAATCCCATAATTTACCTCAAATGGTGAGTGTTTAG
The DNA here is from genome assembly GCF_026745355.1 of Beta vulgaris subsp. vulgaris. Taxonomy (NCBI): domain Eukaryota; kingdom Viridiplantae; phylum Streptophyta; class Magnoliopsida; order Caryophyllales; family Amaranthaceae; genus Beta; species Beta vulgaris. Next base: position 13,146,987 of record NC_079209.1, read on the forward strand.
TAGCATAAGTTGGTGATCTATTGTAAGCAAACTCAGCATGAGCTAGCTTTAGATCCCAATCCTTTTGAGACTTGTTCACAAGTGTCCTTAGCAGCATAGTTAATGTCCTGTTGGTCACCTCAGTCTGGCCATCAGTTTGAGGATGAGCAGTAGTACTAAACAGCAACTTAGTACCTAAAAGCTTCCACAAGTTCTTCCAGAAATAGCTAAGAAACTTTACATCTTTATCAGAAACAATAGACTTAGGAACTCCATGAAGTCTAATTATTTCTTTAAAGAACAAATCAGCAACATGAATAGCATCATCAGTTTTATTACAAGGAATGAAATGAGCCATTTTAGAGAATCTATCTACCACCACCATGATTGCATCTTTTGCCTTTGAGTTCTAGGTAGAGCAACAATGAAATCCATGCTCACATCTTCCCATGGTTGAACTGGAACAGGTAAAGGCGTGTAAAGTCCTTGATGAAAGGAACTTTTAGCCTTTTGACATATAGAACATCGAGCTAGAAAGCATGAACATCTCCTGCAAGTTTCGGCCAATAGAAGTGTTCCTGCAATACATCAACAGTTTTGTTAATGCCAAAGTGTCCTGCTAGTCCTCCTCCATGAACCTCCTTGATTAGCAAATCCCTTAATGAGCATTTAGGGATAAAGCTTGTTGTTTCGAAAAAGAAAGCCATCTTGCAATGAATAAGCTCCATGAGATCCTTCTTTCATGCTTCTAACAATAAAGAGAAATCTGGATCATCATAATACAATCTTTAAGATGACTAAAGCCAAGTACACGAGCCTCCATAGAGAAAGCATAGAATGCCTCCTTGATAAAGCATCTGCAACAATGTTAGAAACTCCAGTTTTATATTTTGAAACAAAATCAAAGGACTGAAGGAATTCCACCCATTTTGCATGTCTTGGACTGAGCTTATGTTGTCCATTTATGTACTTCAAAGCTTGATGGTCTGAATGTAACACAAATTGAGCTGGTCTGAGATAATGAGTCCAATGAGTCAAGGCACGAACAATAGCATAGAACTCCTTATCATAAGTGCTGTAGTTGAGTCTAGATTGATTGAGCTTCTCACTGAAATAGGCTATGGGACGCCCTCCTTGTTGCAAAACAGCTCCAATGCCCACGCCACTTGCATCACACTCCACTTCAAACACTTTCTTGAAATCAGGTAAGGCTAGAACAGGAGCCTTACTAAGCATGTTCTTCAATTGACAAATGCTTCTTGTGCAGGAGTCCAAATAAAGGACCCTTTCTTGATACACTCAGTCAATGGCGCCAAATGGTGCTAAAGTTCTTGATAAATCTCCTGTAAAAAGAAGCTAAACCATGGAAACTTCGAACCTCAGTGATAGATTTAGGAACTGGCCATGACTTGATTGCTTCCACCTTAGATTCATCCATAGAAATGCCATTAGATGACACTATGAATCCAAGAAATGTCACACTTGAAGTAAAGAACTCACACTTCTCCATCTTTGCATACAGCTTCTTTTCCCTTAGTTTAAGGAAAACCTTCTTGAGATGCATAGATGTTCCTGTTCACTTTGACTATACACAGAATATCATCAAAATAAACAACAACAAAGATACCAATGAAGGGCTGAGTACCTCGTGCATAAGTCTCATGAAAGTACTAGGAGCATTTGTCAAACCAAATGGCATCACACGCCACTCATACAAACCACTCTTAGTTTTAAAAGCTGTTTTCCATTCATCACCCTCTTTGATTCTAATCTGATGATAACCACTTCTCAAATCAATCTTCGAAAATATAGTGGAACCATGTAATCATCAAGCAAATTATCAAGTCTAGGTATTGGATACCTATACTTCACTGTTATGTTGTTAATGCACGACAATCCACACACATCCTCATAGAACCATCCTTCTTAGGAACCAAAATGACAGGCACACACATGGACTAAGACTTTCTTGCACAAATCCTTTAGCTAACAATCACTAACTTGTTTTTGTAACTCCTTAGCTTCTTCAGGATTACATCTATAAGCTGGTTTATTAGGTAAAGGGGCGCCAGGATCAAGTCAATTTGGTGTTCAATTCCTCTACTAGGGGGTAAACCAATGGAAGATCAATAGGAAAAATCACCAAACTCCTTCACTAAAGGCTTACCATTTCGTGCACTTCATTAAGTTTCATCATTTTCATCCAATAACAACAACAAATACATAACCTTCCCCTTTTCTACAGCTTTATCAAGTTGAGGTTTAGAAAGGATTAAGGTTTTTTTGTTTTGTGTTTTAGGTGGTTGTTTTTGGTTTAAATGTTCGGCCATGGACTAGGACTAAGCACAATTTTCTTCTTATTATGCATGAAAGTGTAAGTATTAGTCCTACCATTATGCAAGTTTCTTTATCAGATTGCCAAGGTCTACCTAAGAGTACATGACATGCATCCATAGGTAATACATCACATAAAACTTCATCTTATAAGAATCACCAAAAGAAAAGCTAATTAAAGCTTGTTTTTTACCTCCACACAATTGCCATCATTAAGCCAATGAAGCTTATTGGTTTTGGATGTGAGAAAGTAGCATGATTGAGCTTGCCACCATAGAAGATGAGGCGACATTGGTGCAGCTCCTCCATCAATGATCATCGACATATCTTCCCTCCAATCAAGCATTTGTTTGAAAGATTTGATCCCTTTGAGATGGAACCAATTCAGCTTCTTTGGCATGAAGAACTCTTCTTAAAACAAGGCTTAAATGATCACCTTGAGTCACCTCTCCAACCTCCAAAGCTTCTTCATTTCGGCCTCCTCTTCGAACTCCTCTTCTTGTCTCCTTCAAGTTCAAGTGATTCTTCAATGTTTTTAATGTCAATTAAAGTCATTACTCTCTTATTAGGGCATTGAGCTTGATAATGACCATAACCATGACACTTAAAGCACTTCACATCATATTTTTTTGAAGTTTCATCCACTACTTTCTTCCCTTTATCAACACCTTCAACCATCACCTTTAGGGTGTAAGGAGATGTGTATGGTGTTTTAACATTGAAACTCCCTTAGAATAGGTAGTTCCTCTCACAAAAGGTTTCTTCTTCTTCTCTCCTTAAGTGTTTTTCAACTTTAAAGCAACTTAAAGAGTTCATCTAAGGTAGAATAAGGTTGTAACTCCACCTTCCTCCTAATGTCTTTTCTAACCTCCTAGAAATTGACATTGTTTGCTCTCCCTTCTTGTACATCAATTTATCATCAATTTTCAAACTCATGGATGTAATGTTCTACCCTTTATGTCTTGAGACAATTCAGCAATTGTTATAAAATCAAGAGTATAAGTGGAGGTAAAAACTTTCTCTTTATTTTCTTTTAAGCTTATCCAACTCTTGATTTTAGGCTTTTTTTCTAGTTCTAGCTAAACAACATTCTCCCACCAAAGGGATGCATACCCCTTTAGCTTAGCTACAGCAACTTTAAAAGCTTTACATCATCATACTCCTTAAGTTCAAAGATCTATCACACCTTGAAACCCACTCCAAATAAACATCTGGATTAAGGTTTCCATCAAACTCAGGAACTTCTAACTTAATGTCTCTAAAATCATCCTTTTGTGGTTTCTCCTAGTTCTTGAAGATCAGAGAAACCTCCTCACTACTATCATAAGCTACACCTTCATCCTCCACATTTTCTCTCCTTAAGGTCCTCTAAACCCTCTCTACAACTGTCATCAAATTAGCCATTTGTTCACTTAAAGTGGCTATTTGATTCTCCACTCCTACCAACCTTGCTTCATCATGTTCATACCCCTTCTAAACTGATTTTCTTCACCTCCACTCATGATTGATTCAACCTCAATGAAAGTTAGGCTAGAAAGAAAGAAAAGAAGTGTGTTTGGGCTTAGAATAGGTTCGGTTTTGGGGGGGGGATTGTGTTTGGGTTTTGTGTGTGTTAATGTGTTTAGGGATGAATTAGAATGCTCTTAATCAACCTACAGCTCTGATACCAAATTATACATATTGATTAAGAGTTCAAGAGCATTCGAATTAAGAAAGAACAAAGAAAGAGAACATGTATCCAACCGGTTCAAACTAGTTGAACAACCACCACTTTCCACAACCAAATTACCACCAATCAAAGACCAAACTATAACAATAGCTTCTAGTTTGAGTCTACTTTGTGATTCAATCACTAAATCAACGTTTAAGTGAAGGAATTGCAAAGATTTGATAAAGGCCTAAACTGGCCGAGACGAACACTTAGCACACAGCTGAGTATTTTGAGTATAAAAGTTTCACTTTTGATTCAATTCATCTAATTCCAAAAAGACTACAAAGCTAACATATATTTTTACAACATGTCCAAAAATCAGCTCATTTGGACGACTTTAGCTATGCCAACTAGGACAATAAACTAGGTGAAACAAATATTACATCTGTTACAGCACAACTCCTACAAAATAGCTTAGCTACCCTATTGGAAGTTGAAAAACTACCAATGGAATATTAAAATAAATTTATTAAACTAAATATCCCTAAAAGCTTGAGCCATTTTCAGTAGAAATGATTGTTACCCAAAAGCTTCAAAGAGAAGGCATGCTGGACGGCTGGAGCTGGCAGTTTGCATACCTTGCCATGAAGTCTCTTCTTCTCATTTGTAGTTGCTTCTTTAGCCCATGTGAACTTCACATGGTCTTCTACACTCCCTTAAGTCTTCAATAAGCTGGAGGTGGCTTTCAAAAGGCAGCAAAACATCTTCCTAAAGCTTGCTTGATTTTCGGATTACAAAGGAGCTAAACTAGCTTAGCTTTAAAACATGATTAGCTTAGCTTAAACATGTAATTAGGCTAGTTAATCACTTACTAAACTTGATTACCAATACATAATGATGATTAAGGTATCATTAGTACTAGTTAATCTTGCTTAAGTAGAGATTAACAAAAGATTAACCTAATTAAGATGCTTAAGTAGGGTTTTAGGACAAACCGAGCTAGTTAGGCTTAGAAATTGAACTTCCTTCACCATATTCTCCTTATGATCATGTAGAAGAAGACCTTGGTTGTGTAAGCTAGATGCTCCTGCATCAAGCCCCTTCCCTCACACATCTTTTCTTTGCTGATGATGCTATCTTCTTCTTCAAAGCATTCCCAAAAATAATTGGTACCTCAAGACCCTTCTTCAAGACTTTTGTGCAATGTCGGGGGAGCTCATTAACTATGATAAATCCCATGTCATTTTTCAGCCCCAACACACCAAGGAGATTTATCAAACTAATGAGAAAACCGCTAGGAGTCTACAACTCTAGTGAAGTTAGTAACTATCTGGGCTTTCCAATGGAAGTGGATGGTAGAAAAACCACCCCCTCTTAATGACATCACATCAAGGATTCAACAGAAAATCTCCTCTTGGGAGTTTCTACACACATCCCCAACATGTAAGCTTATCGTGATTAACACCATTCTGGCCTCCTTAGCAGCTCATATTATCTCAATGTACCCACTACCTAGCAAATAGAAAGGAAAATTACCTCGACTTCACTGAGATTTTGGTGGAGTTATTCCCAAGATAAGAGGCCAATTTATTGGAGAAATAGATCAATCTTGGATATAGATTGGACACCAAGTAATGACTTCTTCCAATATATAATAAAGATTTGGAATCTATAAAATAGGAAGAACATATGAAAATGAATGGACTATATCATACACATTAAAGGAATTCTATAAACTAAGAATAGAAAAATAGAATAATCTCCACGGTGGTAGTATAATACTTCATCCATTCTTTTTCTATTGCAACATTTACCACTTTGGAAATTTTCACACTAGCCTCATATGCACGCAACACGTACGACAACATATTAAAATCAATACTGATATTAAGAAGCGCTAGAGAACTTAATTTTATTTTATTGTAGTTTAATATGGTCATTCACAATTTTTTTCCAATGTGATAAACGAACATGTATCAGAATATACCATAGGTTGATATTATTAGATGATATATGCTAATCTCTATAATATATGTGTAATTTATTGCGTAACATTACTTTGAGAAAATGGTATAAGCATGCTATTTTTTTAATATATTTGAATTACAAACATATTTGAAATAATATATATCTAAAATCATGACATATTTCTACATAGGAAAAATTGTGAATAACCACCTGCCAGATACCCTTGTTTTAAAATAACCACCCTAATTTCATTTGCATTTAAATAGCCACCTCTACTTAGCTTCACGTTTTTAAATACCCACCTCTTAACAGATTAAGGTGACTCCATTAACAGTGGGGCCCATTTTTTTTTTTACTGACCTATTCTCCCTCCAACAAACCACGCATTTCATACTTTTCTTCCTATTCTCTCTTTCCTCTCTCCTCTTTCTTCTTCAAACTTCAATTATTGTTTCACCTTCCCCTCCCTATTTTAAATTCTTCATTCAATTTTCTGGACAAGATTCTTTCTCTCTCTAATCTACAACTCAGTTTTTTACAGTGAGAAGAAGGTGTGAGTGACGGTGGTGTTACTGCATTGTGTCGTGAATTTGGGGCCCAGTGAAGTTGATTCTATGCCCTAAACAAGGTAAAAAAAACTGAAACTTTAACCTTTATACTAGACTAATCTATGTATAAATTATTCAATTAAGTAATTAGAAGCTTGGTTAAGCAATTGCTTTTTCGTTTTATTGATTTTTAATTGCTGTTGATTGCCTTATGAAATGGTAGAATCCTAATTTCAGTTTTACCCTTGCTAGAATGTCGAAATATCAAATTAGGCTTCAATTGGTGATTTGCTCAGAAGATTATTAAAGGGAGGAAGGTAGTTCAGTATGGGAGGGGGGGGGGGTTTCAGTTACCTTAGTTATTATGCATCCAAACTTTAAGCACTTGACCCTAGAAATTGCATTAAAACCCTATAAATTGCAAAGAACATACCTGAATTTTGAGCTTCAAGAGGAATCACAGTGGAATTGAAGTAAATCTTTGCCAAATTTGTTTAGATTAGGCTTGTCAATGTTAGAGATATATATAGGTCAAAGTCGAGGAAAATTGGCGGGAAATTTAATAAAAAGCGTGTCAACAGGCCTCAGAAGTAACGGAGTCACCTTTTTCTGGTAAGAGGTGGGTACTTAAAAACGTTAAGCTAAGTAGAGGTGGTTATTTAAACGCAAATGAAATTGGGGTGGTTATTTTGAAATAAGGGTATCTAGTAGGTGGTTATTCACAATTTTTCCTTCTACATAATAATAAATGATGAGATGGTTTATTTATCCATACACAAACGACTACTACAAACCATTAAATAATAAAATATGAATGATCCTAATCGACACATACAACAATTATAAAAGCCAAAAAAACAAAAAGATGAGAATGTCCTCTTATTTTTCTCTGTATGTTTATGAATTCTTAATGTATTTTCTTTGAAATTGTAATTGCAATTGGAAGTTTAGGAAAAAATTATAGGAACGTAAACTGGTAATAACTATAATTGACCTACTGATAACCCGTGGTGTGAGAATAACACTGCCCTAAAGTTGAATATGTGATATGTCTATTTTAATTTATATAGAGATTATACCTCCGTCCCTCATTCATTATTGGTCTTAATTGCGCTCTTCGGAGCCATTTTTACTACTAATGTGCTCCTTGTAGTCTGTTTGTATTTTCAGATTGATCATTGTAGGAATTAGCACGTTTTAGTGCATTTCCTACTCATTTATATCACTACAAGAGATGATGTACTTTCGAGAGCACGTGCATTGAGTTGGAAAAGTTTTGAAGCAAAGCGAATAATAAAAGAAGTAGATAAAAGACCCTAGTACACTATTTTGATTTTATATCAAGTTATAAAAATTCAAATAGAGTGATTTCAATTGTGTTAGATTCTACATTTCAATATCTTTCCAATGAGTGGTCACTTGCCTAATTCCAACGAATAACGAAGAAGTTATGGCGTTTTGAAGATTGAGATTTTGTGCAGGCTGACGATCGCCCGACCGGACGCCCTTAGCCAAATTTCATCGCTTGGAGAAGATTTTGATAAAAAGAAAATATTTTGTTGCGGGCCCGACCGGGGTGGAATATCACCCGACCGGGCGGGGCGCTATTTCCTATTCTACGGTTCATGACCTGCCAATCGTCTGACCGGGCACATTCCGCCCGGGTTGGTCGGGCAGGGTGCTTTTAAGGTTTCTGAAGCCCGTGTTGCGCCAGTTTTTGATGGATATATAAATACTTATCTTTTCAGAATTAAAAGACTACGTTTTATTATTAGAGTTTTGTATTGCTTTTTCTCATTTTTCATTGAACTTTCAATAGAAGTGTGGATTTCTCAAGATTGTTTCTACAATTGGTACTCTTTCTCATTCCTTATTATTCTTGTTTAGTTCTTAATTTCCTATTCATCATGTTTACTTTATTTCACCATGAGCATGTTTATTTTAAATATGATTGAGTAGTTTATTTCTAGGGTCTAGGGGATCAATGATCAATTATGAAGGGATGTTTATAAAGTCTTGATATTTGATGATGTTTGTTGATTCCTATTGGATGTATTATCTCTATTCGATCAATCTAATTTGTCTAGATTTAATTGTTATAGTATTGAAATATTAGGTTATGTGCCGAGAGGTATAAACTTGATATTAAGGCTAGTTTCAATAGGTAGTTTTGGTATTAATAAATTGCGAGAGTCTGTTAATATCGTTCTATAGTTGATTTCGATTCGAGAGAACAGACCAACCTGTTTAACAGCATTATTAATGATTGATTGTTGTGTTTCATCCTGGAATTATTGTTCATTAGTGAACCCATACCCTAGGCTCTTTATTATTGATATTCTTGATTTAGTTATTGTCCAGTTTAGTGTAATAACTAACAACACTCGTTCCCTATAATCTAGATTTGATCGACAATTAGGAAAAGAACACTATTTTTCCCTGTGGATTCGACCCTACTTCCTTGAATACTATTTGTTAGAGGACTTTATGATTACTTTTGATTACGTGATACGACTTTAGCCTGTCAATATACCCCGTAACAACACACAGACTCACAACAATCAACCTCCAAGGATACACGGTTTCTGCGTTTCGGGTGTTGACAGAAAAGCCGATTGAGAACGATCTTGAATATTTCCCAGAATAATAGAGGAGAAATAAAACGAAGAGAAGGAGAGTTTGTTTGTGTTTTTTTGTGTCCCCCATGAATAGCAAGGCACTAGTATTTATAGGGAGAGGAAACTATAACCAGGTCAGAAGAAGGCTACAATCGTGAGAAAAACTATCAATTAATGGGGGGAATCATGGCAGCAGTTATGGACAAAAATTAGAGAAAACCGAAAACATAAAGGGAGAGATTAGGGGAAAAAACGGTAGCTTAAGACTGATAAAAACGGTCAGTAAATGCTGACAAAACATTGACCAAAAATATAGTTAAGTTACGTTAATTCCCCAAAGCTCAAAGTCCAAAACCCAAAGCATTGGCCCGGTCCAGGCGGACGGTGCGCGCGTGTGGTAACTCCAATCACCACATACCCACTAAAAGTCTCATTCCTACACAACTCAAAGGGTAGAGGAAGAGTAATGGTTATAAACCTAACACTTCCCTTTTATTCTTTCAAAGTGGGACAAATGACTCTTCATATTCTTTTGAAGCAAACTTTGAGTTTCTACTATATACTCTTATAAACTCCAACAATCCCCCACATGATTCAAAAGAAGAAAAATAGAAAAAAAAAGGCCGTAAAAGCGACAAATATTTGTAAGAGTTACTATAATTTGAATTTAATTTTAATCGAACATAGTACATATTTTTAAGATTTCCTACACATAGAACAACGCACATAATTTTATTTTCAATAACGAATTGCAAACCTGATTAACGGTAAAGAATCGGCAAATTTCAGAGTTTCGTATTTGAGAATGTCGTGAAGCTCCAATCTATGAATATAACTGATTTCTTTTTGTATGCAGTTTGTGTTTGTAATTGAGTTTGCGTTATGGAAAAATTGACTTGAGAGGATGTTATGCTGTGTAATTTTTTTGTTATTGTATGTAGTATTGACGTTTGGTAAGTTCTTGATTATGAATCTTTTTTATTGGCAAGTTTATATGATTTAATCTTATATGAGTTGATTGAGTCTAAATTTGATTTGATTGATATTTTTGTTTTGGCAAGTTTTTGCATGGAATTGGGGTTGATTAGGTGGCCAGAGGAGCATTTAAGTAAATTCTAAGGGAGACACCATTGCTCCCCCTTGGCTTATATAATAGAGATAAACTCCAACAAGAATAACTTTTTTTTTTGAAAGGAAAATAGTCAGTGCATTCTGTTACTCAATGGACATAGTGTCCATAAGAACATAAGGTGACACCTCTGCAGGACAATGAGACTCCCACCGTTGTTCGACACCAAAAGGGATAATTCTAGCTAGGTGATGGGCCACACAATTACCATCCCGCAGCACACGAGACCACTTCACCGAAACAAAGTCCTTGCTAAAAAATAAAGCATCTTCTAACACAACATCTAAATCAGAGAAAAATATTACACCCTTGGACAACCTATTAGCGATAGTAAGACAGTCCATTTCAAATATAACATTTTGTAAGTCATGACTCCGAGCCAACTTGATTGCAAGGCATAACGCTTTCCCCTCCGCAACTTCCACTGGCCACCAAGCTCTCACCCTACGAGTAGCCGTAAAAGTACAACTCCCACTTCATTCCGTGCCACAACACCCATCCCCACCCACCCATCATCGCCCAGCGATGCATCTGCGTTTATTTTGACGCACCTAGCAGGGGGGCTGCCACACCTTATCACTCCTCGTCTCCCTCAAAGCCACGCTCCCATAAATCCTCCTAGAGTACACGCCATAATCTACTTCAGCTTTCAAAGCTAATGCTGCCACTTAGTCATTCGGTCTACAACAATTCTCAAAGACAACCTTGTTTCTTCTATACCACACGTAGTAGGCCACATAACTCAATGCAATCAAATTTTCACACTCCACCTCCTGCCACTCATTCCACAAAAGCAACCAATTTTCCCTCCCTCCTTGCGGCAGCTTATGGCTAATCTCAGCAATCTCCCACACTTCTCTCGCCTTCGAGCAATGAAACAAATCATGGGAAACAGTCTCGGGTCCCTCCAAACACAAAAGGCGCGTATCATCGAAGATTACATGTCTATGCTTCAAAATGGAGCAAACCGGCAACGAGTTTGAGCAAATTTTCCACAAGAAGTGTCTCACTTTTGGAGAGACTTGTAATCCCCATATTGTAACCCATGCACGGTGAAAAAGATCAAGGTTTTCGGACTTACCTACCAGATAAGTTGTTTTAACCGAGTAGGAACCATCTTTAGCAAAGGCCCAAGCCACATGATCATTGGGGAGACGATCACTCAAGGGCACCGCCATAATAGCTTGACCATCTTGCTCATTGAAGTTCTCTAGAACCATGTTAGCATCCCACTCCATCGATCCAAAATCAATCAAATCGCATACATAGTGAAGCACCAGCACTCGCCCACTGGTAATGAAACGGCTATCTCCAGATATCACCCAAGGATCCTCCCAAATCTTGATAGAAGCTCTATTCCCTATACGCCAAAGCACCCCTTCTATCACCAAGGATTTCGAACCCCAAATGCTTTTCCATGAATAGCTACCAACGGGACCCAAATTGGCATCAAGAAAACTCGAGCTTGGATAATACTTAGCTTTGAAGACCTTGCTAAGAAGAGAATCCTCATATTGGATCAAATGCCAGGCTTGTTAACCAAGAAGAGCCTCACTGAAAACCGACTGTCGAAATCCCATCCCCCCTAAACATTTTGGGTTACACAAAAACTCCCAACTCTTCCAATGCATCAATCTCTTGTCCCCTTTAGAACCCCCACCAAAACTTGGCCATAGTCGAGTGAATGGAATTCTCAATTGCCATAGGAAATATGTACACACCCATCACATACGTAGGAATAGCCTGTATCACTGCCTTCAGTAGAACTTCTTTACCAGCCCGGGAGAGTAACTTTTCCTTCCATCCCTGAAGCTTCTTCCAAACTCTATCCATAATTCTTGAAAAGAGATGATGTTTAGAACGACCAGCAAGTGTAGGGATACCCAGGTACTTGGAATTCCTGTCAACTTGTCTCATAGCTAGAAAACCAATCAACTCCTCCTTCTGCACAGAACCGACACCTTTGCTGAACGAAACTTCCGACTTATCAATATTAATTTTTTGACCAGATGCTGCTTCATATTTGTTGAGAATATCAACTATAACTGAGCATTTCTGACGGCAAGCACGCGCAAAGAGCAAACTATCATCAGCAAAGAGAACATGAGAGATCTCCGGGCCACTCTGACTCGCTTTCATGCCATGGATAGCCTTATCAACAGTAGCTTTTCTAACAAGAGCCAAAAAAGCATCTGCAACAATAATAAACAAGTACGGAGAAATAGGGTCACCCTGCCTAATCCCCCTGGAGGGAATAACATAGCCACACACATCACCATTCACCACAAACGTGTAGGACTTTAGATGGTTAATGCGAAAAAAGAGTATCATATACTCAAACATCTAACCCCAAGAACAAATTGCATAAACTAACATGAATCAAATAATACATAACATTATCTACCTTTGATGCGTGAATCCTCAAAGGTACTAACTTCCAAGTGAGATCTTATGACAACGTCAAACATCATTCCTCTAGTATTGGTCCACGAACAACGGTTAGATCACCACGTATGCTAGTACGGAAAGAGGAACTTTTTCACTCCTTAATTTGTATGGTGTTATGCCAAAAAGGGAGGAAGAGGAGGAGTCTAAGCATTACCAAAAATCAGAATTTTTAGCAAAAATATGATAATGAATCTCATTTGTAACCTCTATATCAATATATAGAGTTGTTACAATGGTGGTTTCATAAGGCTTAATTAGCCACATAATGTCATACATTAATAGGCTTAATTAGGCATATAAAGCCACCCATTATAAATCATTTAACAATAAGAGTTATAACTCTTCTCCTACCATCCATATGACCATCAAATCATTTCCAAAATGGATTTGAGTAATTATCTAACCTTTGTTACAATGTGTGACCTCATAGAACCCGATCAATATTAGTAGTCGGACCAATCTCATTAATCCAACAAACCATAATTTAACTTCTAGCGAAACGTTACGGTCACCTAATATTATTGAATATATTATCTCTATAAACTTGTCCATATATATTTAGTTTGTTACACTTGATCGAGGAAAAAATCATTCAATCTCCCACTTGTCTAAGAACAAGTGTGTAACCTTCAAACTCCTTAAGTCGCTTAATGTCTAATTTGATGACATGGTAACATCGTATTTAAAGCATACCAATGTTCAAGTTGTTTCTTGAAATCCGAGTTCGAACTGTCGAAACAAATGATTAACTTCTTAATCCATTTGAGCATGGCCATGCATTTTCAGTTCTCACTCTTCAAGAGGCCAAGACACAAATCCTAACTCTTAGGAGGACTTTATCCCATCTTGTATAACCAATACTCCCACTCAATTCATAGTAGTTCCGATCACTGCCTTAATAGCCTCCTTTTACGACACGACGTTTTGCAGTGTTAAAAACATACTAATCCTTAAGTAAGAGTAGTGTCATACTCATGTCAAAGGAATCTACTAAATATATTAATGAGATTCTCATAAACCTTTTAGAGAACTCCCACTAGGTCTGCCCGACAAGTATTAACTATACATGTCTATGCAAATGATTGGACATCTCTATGTCCCCATAGCCCATGAAACTGCGTTATCAATCAACTTGCAATCTAGTCCATGAAACTCAATCATTTACGTTCAACATAATGATTCGGACTAGGGACTAAGGTATATTATAACTCCTATTCACTAGATAGAGTTCCATTTGTCAAATCCCGTATTTGACAATCCTCTGAAACGTTATAAAATACTTTGAACGTTTTATTTAATACTAAACCAAGATTAAATGAGAAAATATAACCTTTTATTGATAAACATAACCAAACATATCATAAGAGTAACTACAACTGTGAACTAATTAAAAGTAAATAGTACACAATCAAGACCACTCTCCTATATGCTTAAGTCCTATAGCCCTAGTATGACTCTCATGCTTAGGTAGAGGCAATGGTTTAGTCAAAGGACCAGCGACATTGCTATCTGTATGAACTTTGCTAACTATTACATCTTTTCTCTCAACGATTTCTCGAATAAGATGAAACTTTCTAAGTACGTGCTTACACCTTTGATGTGATATTGGTTCCTTAGACTGAGCTATGGCACCATTGTTATCACAATGTAAAACAATACCATCTCCAACACTAGGCACTACTCCTAGCTCCAGAATGGACTTCTTCATCCAAATGGCTTCCTTTGTTGCATCAGCCACAGCAATGTACTCAGCTTCTGTTGTAAAATCAGCAATAGTGCTTTGCTTTGAACTTTTCCAGCTCACTGCCCCTCCATTTAGACAAAAGATGAAACCAAATTGGGATCGAAAATCATCTTTTTTGTCAGTTTGGAAGCTCGCATCTGTGTAACCCTCAACAATTAACTTACTCTCACCTCCATGAACTAAGAAATTATCCTTAGTCCTTCTCAAGTACTTTAGGATATTGTTATTTCCCTAGGAACACTACAAGGGGGGGGGGTGAATTGTATGTGTAGAAATAAACGTAACTTTTTGCAAAAATCTAAACTTAAACAAATAAACAAGCTAGAGGAACACAAGGGATTTTTACGAGGAAAAATTTCTTGGGCCCAATAAGAAGAAACAACCTCGACCACTAGGGATTTTAAACTCAACTCTTTCACTAATTAGGCCAAACAGCTTTGTTACAACCTAATTCTATTCTCGAGCCACACCTTGAGTTCCTAAACTCAAGTTCCTGAGCCATTGTTCCCTTAACAGTAGTTCCTCTCAACTTCATTCGAAGTTTTCTCACTCTTACTAGCTTTACTCAAAGCTTCTCTCTTACAGAACTTCACTCAAAGTCCCCTTACCCAAAAACCAAAAATACAATTGATCGAAATAAGCTTAGTGGAATTAGAGTAAGTAAGCAAAGAACAAATGACTATTATGAGAGAATGAAGGCACTGACACTTAATTAGTTAAACTCACTAAATTACTTAGTTAGACACAATTTGGAACTCACTTAGACTTCAATATTTATAGTGACAGTAATATAGAACGTGGGAATTAAAATCGTGTTCATGATAAAAACCATTATCCCATGATGTTCTTTCCCTTAAGGAACATGTTCCTTAACACATTCCATGATCCCATGATCTCTACTTGGACGTGGACATGTTTTAGTTACTGCTCCTAGTTTATAGGATTTACTTGAGCATTATCCGAAAATCAGTTTTAATTTAAAACAGATTTAATATTAAAACTAAAATTAAATCTTTAAGAAAATATTATCTTTTAAATAAAATCCTTTAAAAAACCGAATAATATTTTTCTTATTTTTTTCGAAAAACAAAATCTTTTCCTTAAAAAGATTTTCCACAAAAACAGATTTTCTCTTAGACTAAAACCGGTTATATATTATTTAGGCATGATTTACTCAACTTCCATTAGTGAACCGTTATAATGCTTCGAGCCTAAATCTAGTTCCTTTTATTCATAAGTTCCTTTAACTGATTTGTTTAGTGCCAATTCGTCTATTCCTTACAAAGGAACAAACTATCATTCTCAAACAAAACTGTCAATGTTCCTTACCAACATTACTTGTTCCTTTACAATGGAACTAGAAAATAAAAACGCCTTGCTTTATTCTTGTTGCTCCAATGCTTCTTCAGTATCAACTAAAAGAGACATCTTCACTTATTCATCAAAATCCTTACTTGATTTCTTCCTTGACTTAGTATTCTCTTTGTTCCTTTCAATGATACCATAAAAATCATACACTTAAATAACTCAGTAGTTCACTACTTAGTTTGCATCTTTGTTCCTTTGTCATCATCAAAACTAGGGTTCAACAGATATTCTTAGCTGTACTCCAGTGTACGTCACCTGGATTTGATTGGAATCTGCTACACATGCTCAAGGCATATGAAACATCTGGGCGAGTACAAATCATGGAGTACATAATGGACCCTATAGCTGACGCATAAGGAACATTACTCATTCGCTTAATCTCATCAGGCCAGAAGGACACTGAGTCTTGCTAAGCGACACCATGTTGCATGGGTAGGAAGCCTCTCTTAGAGTTTTCCATGTTGAACTTAGTGACGATCTTATCTATATAAGTTCGTTGGCTAAGTCCGATCATCCTCTTAGACCTATCCCTATAGATCTTGATCCCCAAAATGTACTCAGCGTTTCCAAGGTCTTTCATAGAAAAACAACTTTTCAACCATTCCTTGACTGACTCAAGCATGGGAATGCTTTCCTATGAGAAGTATGTCATCTACATACAAGACCAAGAAGACTATGTTACTCCCACTTTCCTTCTCTTTAAACACAAGACTCTTCTCCTTTTTAAGAAAACCAAATGTTTTGATTGTCTCATCAAAACGGATTCCAACTCCGAGATGCTTGCTTCAATCCATAAATGGATTTTTGAAGCTTACATACGCTCCTAGGATTTTCTGGATCCACAAAACCCTCCGGCTGTGTCATATACACATCCTCTTTCAAGAACCCATTCAAGAAAGCGGTTTTGACATCCATTTGCCAAATCTCGTAATCATAAAGGCGGCGATCGCTAGGAGTATCCGAAGGATTTAAGCATGGCTACCGGTGAAAAGGTTTCGTCATAGTCTATACCATGAACTTGCTTGAACCCTTTTGCAACCAACCTTGCTTTGTAAACCTGAATATTACCATCCTTGTCTGTTTTCACTTTGAAAACCCATTTGCAACCAATAGGTGTATCCATCGGGCAAATCTACCAAGCCCATACTTGATTTTCAGACATGGATGCCATTTCGGACCTCATGGCTTCAGCCATTTTTCGGAGTCTTCACTCATCAAAGCTTGCTTGTAAGTAGTAGGTTCCTCAAATTCTAAAATCATTATCTCAGAATTTTCGGTTAACAAGAAATCAACAAACCTCTTGGTTGGTATTCTTGTTCTACTAGACTTACGGGGGCTGCAACAGGAGAAATTTTCTTCTCAACAATTTGAGAATTTTGCGAATTAGATTCGAGTGGGACGTAGGAGGTTCGTGTACGGGATGCACGTCCTCCAACACTTGGTCAGTTTGGGAGAAGATTCCTCCAAAGGAGGAACTACTTCAAGCCCAACATCTGGCCTTGTGTTCGTTCTCTAACATAGGATGAACTATGTCCATTTGTTGCTCTTCTCGAACTTCTTCGAGAAATACATTACTCCCACTTGCCTTTTTGGAAATAAAATCTTTTTCCAAAAAGACACCACGACGAGCAACAAACACTTTGCCCTCAGTGCGATTGTAGAAGTAATAGCCCTTGGTTTCCTTGGGATAACCCACAAGAAACACTTATCTGATTTAGGGGCGAGTTTATCTGAAAGTAAACGCTTTACATAAACCTCACATCCCCAAATACGTAAAAAGACAAGTTTGGAACTTTTCCACTCCATATCTCATATGGTGTCTTATCTACTGCCTTTGATGGAGTTCTATTAAGTGTAAAGTAGCAGTTTCGAGAGCATATCCCCAGAAGGATATTGGAAGATCAGCAAAACTCATCATAGACCGAACCATATCAAGTAGAGTTCGTTCCTCCTTTCGAAACACCATTCAACTGAGGTGTTCCGGCGGAGTGAGTTGTGAAAGAATTCCACAACTCTTCAAGTGATCACTAAACTCTTGGCTCAAATATTCACCACCACGATCGGATCGCAGTGCTTTGATTGTTTTGCCAAGCTGGTTTTGGACTTCATTTTGGAATTCTTTGAACTTTTCAAATGATTCCGACTTATGCTTCATTAAATAGACATATCCATATCTACTTAAATCGTCCGTAAAAGTAATGAAGTATCCAAACCCTCCCCTAGCTTTTGTGCTCATTGGTCCACATACATCAGTATGTATTAGGCCCAATAGATCACTGGCCCTTTCACCCTTTCCAGTAAAAGGTGACTTTGTCATTTTACCCATTAAACATGATTCACACACATCAAATGGCTCAAAGTCAATGATGTTAGAAGTCCATCTTTATGTAACTTCTGAATGCGTTTCGCGTTTATGTGTCCTAAACGACAATGCCATAAGTAAGTAGGATTAGTATCGCTTGATCTATGTTTTTTGCTGTCTATGTTAAGGACATCTTTGTCTAAGTCTAGGAAATATAGACCATTAGACCTTTTAGCAGTGGCATAAAACATTGAATTCAAATAAAGGAGAAACAACCTTTCTCAATTGTAAATGAAAACCCTTCATTATCCAAAACAGGAATAGAAATAATGTTTTTGGTAATAGCAGGAACATAATAACAATTATTAAGCTCTAATATTAATCCAGAAGGCAAAGGTAGACTATAAGTCCCAACTGCAACGGCTGCAACTCTTGCACCATTTCCAACTCGCAGTTCCACCTCTCCTTTAGCCAAAGTTCTACTCCTTCTTAGTCCCTGCACATTCGAAGTAATGTGAGAAACACAACCGGTATCAAATACCCAAGAAGTAGAGTTGCTAAATTAATGTCAATGACATAGATACCTGAAGAAGAAGCCCCAGACTTCTTATCCTTCAAGTACTTGGGCAGTTACGCTTCCAATGACCTATTTGATCACAATAGAAGCACTTGGCATTTGCGGCCACCTTTGGCTTTGCCTTTGCCTGTGGCTTAGAGTCTTAGTGGCAACTTGCTTCCCTTCTTGCTTTTTCTTGCCAGCCCATTCCTTCTTAAAACCCTTTCCCTTTTGAACCATAAGAACTTCCTTCTTAGGTACAACTGTGATGTTTTGCTCGGCAATTATGAGCATCCCATGTAACTCAGCAAGGGTTTTCGACACCCCTTCATATTGAAATTCAATCGAAACGTATTGAACCCCTTATGAAGTGAGTGCAAAATGATGTCAGTAGCCAACTCTTGGCTATAAGGAAAGCCCAACCTCTCCATGGCTTCAAAATAACCAATCATTTCGAAGACATGAGTGGCGACCGGCTTGCCTTCAACTAACGAACACTCAAGAATAGCCTTGTGAGTTTCATACCTCTCTATCCGAGCTTGTTGTTGAAACATGGTTTTCAACTGTCGGATAATGCTATAGGCATCCAAGCTTGCAAACCTCTTTTGAAGGCTTGGTTCCATAGCCGCTAGCATAAGGCAAGTAACAATTACTGACCTTTCTGCAACGGCCTTATGGGCCTCTTTCTCAGCATCAGTAGAGGTAGTAGTTAAAACTGGGATCGGGGTTTCAAGAACATCCTCTCGACCTTCGGACCTAAGAACAATTCTTAGATTCCTTTCCCAATCAAGGAAGTTGTTCCCGTTCAATTTATCCTTCTCAAGGATTGAACGTAAGTTAAAAGGTGAATTAGTTGTTACCAGACATGATATCTACATAGAAGATGCAAAAAGTATAAGTATGTTTATCATAATAGCTTTTAACAAATTTTAAACACTTTAAAATAAAAGCTATGCACTTGACCAATTTTAATGTCCCTCTTTTGAATCAAGTGGTTCTAAGATCCTATCAAACATGATTTATAAGTGGACTTTGGCCTCAACTTAAAACCAAGTTTAAAAGGTAAGTAAACTCCTTTACTAATTACAACATTTGTAACTCTTAGTTAATGGTGTTGCTAAGGTGATTACGCTCCCAGGTAAGGAAGTTACCCACAACGTTGGGGAGAGCCTTCCTAATCCTAGACAGAGCTTGTCACCCAAACACAAAACCCAAAAACTTTGCTACAAAATCCAAAACCGTTTTGATGATTTTGTTGGGCCAAACCAAACTAAACTTGCAAATTTCGGAAATTTACTCTACTTAGCCCAAGATTGAAAGTAACACTCTGCTTTGGCAGAACCTATTACTAACGATCAAGTTTTAGTAGGTGTTTATTTGGAATAGCAAAAACCCAATATTTTATTTAAGGGACCTAAGTAAATTATTATGTTGATTTAATTACTAGTGAACATTTAAATAATTAAATCACAAGCATAATAAACTTAGAAAGCATTTAAAAGCAATATTTAAATGCATAAAATAAAATGTGATCCTAGTATGGCCCCTAAACCTAAAGACTACTCTTTAAGGCTCCCTTGTTGAATCACCATGGATCTCCATCCTTGTGCTTCATAGGATAAGATTGAATCACCATTCTTCTTATTAATACTTGAATAAATATTTTTGAATTATGAACTAAAATATTACAAAAATACCAACGATGTCGTAGATCGTATTTAGATTACAAAAATACATTAACGATACGCAGATCGTATTTTCTATCCAAGTTTTGGGCCATACTAGTCACCGCATGCATTCATAATATCATATATATAAACATGCATTTTAATCAACTATTAAAATAAATTATCATGTTTTAACAACTTTAAAACAATAATAACCATGAAGATTATAATCACATTAAATCCTATGGTTGGTACCTTAAGACAAAATTTAATCATATTAGAATTTCGTCTCACAAAGGCTTTAAAATATAATCTAACAAATTTAATCATATTAAACTTAAAGAAAAATTAAAGCAATTGTAGGCACCACATTTAATCATATTAAAAAAAAAAACTTAACATGATGATAACCACATAAAAGGCATGGAAGAATTAATCAACTATTAATACTAACAACCTAAAATGTAATTAACATCAAAATAATTATAATAGTTACTAACTCCTTAGTAACCCCTTTAAAATTAACTAGTCAATTACCACATATAATTAACTAATAAAGTTAAAGCTCATTATTTTAATTCAATTATGACTTAAATATGAAATTAATCAATTTGTAATATTGGAATATACTCAAAAAAAAAATAAACTGCCAAGGCAGTAGTGTGCCAAGCACCACTGCCACCTTAGCAGCGGCCCACCACCATGTGCAACAGACCGGTCACCACCGGCGGTGTTGGCGGCCACGGCACTGCGCGGGCAGCAGCAATCGCCTAGTCGCAAGAAGCGACCCGCGCGCCACCACCATGTCGGCCACAGTCCGGTGGTGCGCCAGCCATCACGCCGGCGACTTTCCGATGGTACTCCCCCTTCCCACTCAATTACCAACAACCCTTGTGCATAATTGAATGGAACTTCACAACAATTATTTAGGGGAAAAAAATTAGGGTTCATATTATTTTTGTTTATCAAAAGCAAAAAAAAAAAACATAAACTAACACACAAAATCTGATATTTTGTGATGTGAGATTGTAATTTTGAGTATAATTTATATTTATATATACATAAAAATACAATTTTTATGTTTCCAATTAATTAATATCATGATATTAATCATGCAAATAAACTCATATATAAAGCCCTCCCTTAATTGAATTTAAAAAAATGAAGTAAAACATGCATCAACATGATCATATTAATCAATGCAATAGGCTAACTGATACCAGTATAGGACTTTAGATGCTTAATGCGGAAAAAGAGTATCATATACACAAACATCTAACCCAAGAACAACTTGCATAAACTATTATGAATCAAATAATATATAACATTATATACCTTTGATGTGTGAATCCTCAAAGGTACTAACTTCCAAGTGAGATCTTATGAGAACGTCAAACGTCGTTCCTCTAGTGTTGGTCCACGAACAACGGTTAGATCACCATGTATGCTAGTACGGAAAGAGGAACTTTTTCACTCCTTACTTTGTATGGTGTTATGCCAAAAAGGGAGGAAGAGGAGGAGTCTAATTAGCTTTACCAAATATCAGAATTTTTAGCAAAAGATGATAATCAATCTTATTTGTAACCTCTATATCAATATATAGAGTTGTTACAATGGTGGTTTCATAAGGCTTAATTGGCCACAAAATGTCATACATCAAGAGGGTGTTTGGTTCATATAGGGGTATGGGTTTGGAATCAGGAATGAAACCAAGGTGGTATAGGTTTGGAACTTGATACATAATACCATGTGTTTGGTTTGATTTATGAATGAAATTTTTTCTTCTATTTAATACCTAGTGGTATTGGTATGAGCTAAACCCACCTCCCCCCTTGGGTTTCTAAACCCCATACCTTATGGATTTGAGGTATGGGTTTTAAATCTATCAAATTATTAAACAAACACTAGGTATGGGTTTTGTTCATTCTAAATCCATACCTCATTCCAGAATCGTATGAACCAAACACTCCCCCAATAGGCTTAATTAGGCATATAAAGCCACCCATTATAAATCATTTAACAACAAGAGTTACAACTCTTCTCCTACCATCCATATGACCATCAAATCATTTCCAAAATGGATTTGAGTAATTATCTAACCTTTGTTACAATGTGTGACCTCATAGAACCCGATCAATATTAGTAGTCGGACCAATCTCAGTAATCCAACAAACCATAATTTAGCTTCTAGTAAAACGTTACGGTCACCTAATATTATTGAATATATTATCTCTATAAACTTGTCCATACAGTGGCGGATCCAGGAATATATGAATAGTTGGTCACTACCAACTAGGTTGCACAGAGACGGATACGGATACGGGTTCGGATACGCGTATCCATATAAGATAATCCATGAATTTAAAGAAAACTACCTCAAATAAAATCAATTTATGACTAATAATAGTTCATATTACAATATAATAGTACCTAAAAATAGTACTTCTTACAACCAAATAGTTCTTAGAAAATATTACAATTGTTCTCGACGAGTTTTTCATATTTTGATATCGATTTATAATATGATCTTTGCTAACCTTCAAAAACATTTCTTTCTCCACATAAGTAATCAAGCAATCATTCAACATTTAATCTCCCATGCTATTACGCAATTCCTAAATCACAAATTCATAACACAACCATTTGTCGAATTCGCATCCTATATAACTCCTAAATCACAATTCACACCACAATCATAATGAAATCCAATTGACAAAAATACATAAATACATAATCATTTGTCAATTTGGCATCCTAATCTAATTCTCAAATCACAACACAATCAAATCCTAAATCCTAATGAAATGAAATTGACAAAAATACACAAACACACATCAATTTTCAACAACAACTTACAACCCAACAATGATTCAATGAAAAATAATTGAAAAAGCGATTAAGCAAAGATTAAAAAAGTTGAATGAGAAGAATGCCTGAAGTTTGCAGCCTCTGCCGCCTGCTGCCGCCCGCTGCGACAGTGATTCAGTGAAGAAGTGATCCAAGTGAAGTCTTGAAAGTTGAAGAACTGACTGTTCTTTGAGAGTTGAGACACCACAAAACCCTAACAAAATCAGATTCTTTAATCTTTGAAACAACAAAACCCTAACAAAATCAAATCAAACAACACAAAATTTGAACAAAACCTTAAAAAAATCAAACAAAAAACAAACTTACCGGCACCGCTGTTACTGTGGCCGAATGCGATTCGCGACAGTGCGAGTGTGCGACTCGAATCGAGTCTCGACTGATTATCGCAATACCGCTGGCGCTGCTAGTGTGCGACCCGACTGAACTGCGGCGTCGGAAAACTCACCGGCAAAATATATCTCCGGTTGCGGCGTCGGCGCGTCACTCAATGCTACTGATTTAGGGTTTCGCGAATGAGAAAGAGAGAGAAAGAGGAAGTGTGTCTGGGTGAGCGTTTGAGAATCAGAAAACGCTTCAAACTTTTTTTTTTTTTCTTAGGAATATTAGTTGGTCATTAGGAATATTAGTTGGTCACGTGACCAACAATGACCAACAGTACATCCGCCACTGTGTCCATATATATTTAGTTTGTTACACTTGATCGAGGACAAAGTCCTTCAAAACGAGTATCTAACAGAAGACACACAACCCATAATACAATTTACCCATGAATCCGCAAAACCCATTTTCAACATCAAACTCCGAAGGAAACACCACTCAACCCTGTCATACGCTTTGCTCATATCAAGCCTCATTGCTACAAAACCCCTATTCCCCTTACATCTGTATTTCATTGAATGAAATAATTCTAGGGCAATTAAAGCATTATTAGTAATGAGCCGACCAGGAACAAAGGCGCTCTGGTTATCAGATATAACATTAGGCAAAATGACCTTCAACCTGTTAGCTTAGAACTTTTGTAACAAGTTTGAAAATAACATTACACAAGCTTAACTTATTGGTCTGAACTCGAAAACAAGAGTTGGAGATTTCACCTTCGGAATGAGGGCGATAATGGTATCATTCAGAGCATCGGGGGGACGGGTACCATGGATAATACCTGCGACAATCGAGGTTACATCATCACCCACAATATGCCAGAACCGCTGGTAGAAGATAACATGCATCCCATCAGGGCCCGGAGCCTTGCATGGGTGCATATGTCGAAGAGCCTCCCAAACCTCATCCTTGCAAACACGTGTACACAAAGCCACATTCATCTCCGCAGATATAGTAGGGGTAACAACATCTAGTACGTCAGACAAAGCCTCATCAGAGGGGAAACTAGAAGTGAAAAGATTATTGTAATAATTCTCAATCACCCAACCAACATCTTCTTCGTCATCACGCCACACCCCCCTCTTGTCATAAAGCCCATGAATAAAATTTCTCAGTTTACGCTGACTCGCCTTGTGATGAAAATATTTAGTATTTTTATCGCCATCATTTATTTCTGAAACGCACGATCTCAAATACCAATATGCCTCCTGTTTTTCAAGCAACTCATCAAGCTTACCATGGCACCCCTAAACATACTCACAATCAGCAGCAAGTGAAGAATGTTGCAACCGCTTGATGTTCTCTTCGACAGCACAAGTCTCATGACCCAGATTGCCAAGAGAGTCTTGGCTCCACACCGTTAACTTCTGCGCAACAGCACCTATACTATTCGGGATACAAAAGTTCTTACTTTGTAATTGTTTGGAATTGCTTTAGTTATATCAGTTTAATTTTCAATCGAAAATTTCTCTTTCTAAGCATATTTATTTGGGAAAAGTTTTATGCATACATTCACATGTTACTATAAGTTAGGCAATTTTAACTTTTCTTATTGCACATAATTGTATATCAACAAAGAATTGAATATTTTAAAATAAGCATTTTTTTGATAAGTGAAGGGCTGAAAAGTAATTTTACAGGGGACACCGTAGCTTCTCTCTTGGCTTATATAATAGTAATATATTGCCATAATTTCACTTTTTAGTAAAAAACTAGTATTTGGGCCCGAACGATGTTTCGGGTTTTCTCTGTACTACAATTTAGTAATCTCTATTATATAAGGGAAGGGGGAAGCAATGGTGTCCTCTTTTGAAATGCCTATTTTGCCCCCTTTCCCTTTCTAAATTACAAAAGGAATGTCAAAATCAAAATCGGCACTCAATAAAGAAAACTATCGAAAATTAATTTGCAACACTCACTCACAAATCACTTAAAAGAAGAAACTTTACAAATCACTCATACAATTGAGAAAATCACGCAAATCACTCAAATAATCAGGAAACTTTATTAAAACTTAAAATTAACATACAAACTAAAACTAATAACCTAGAACGTCAATACATACAAAAACATTTACAAAAATTATTTACTTACAAATCACTATTCCCAATAACCATTCACAATTAATGGGGGGTCATAATAAAAAAAATAGAGGTGTATTTGTAGTGAAATCAGAATTTAGAAGTTAGGCAACGAAAAAAATTATTTACTTTTTTATAGTGTTTCCTATATATAATAAAACTTTTACATATATTTGGACCTATCCTTTTCTATTATATAATAGCGATTAATTATCAAGGTAAAAAGGTTGATTTAAAATATCATTCAAGAATTAAAGTACAACATATCGCTATTATATAAGGGAAGGGGGGGAGCTATGGTGTCCCCGAATGAAGAGACTATGTTACCCCCTTCCCATTCTAAATTACAAATTCACTTACAAATCAAAGGGGTATTCAAATAATTATAACAATCACTCACAAGTCAACTAAAATCACAAAATTGCATAATTTACGTTATGCAAATCACTAAAATGAGAAAACTTTACAAAAACTTAAAAATTCACTTACAAACTACAACCTACGAAAAAATTGACTTGAAATCAAAGTGTCCAATTTTTTTTACAATTTATGAAGTACTGTACTTAATTCAAAAATCAACTAAAAAATTATAATATTAGAAATCATAAATAAATTCAATAAAATTTCTATTTTATTCATAGAATTTAACTTTGAAAAGTAAAAAAAAAAAAAAAAGAATGGTGAGAGACTTAAGTGACGGAAACTAAACCAATCAAATTTTGCAACTAAAAACAATTATACTTCGTATGTCTTCAAATTTTGACTCTTATGCCGAAGAAAATCGAGTTTATGTTTCGAAAAAAAATCAAACACGCATCGCGTGCAAAAAATTCTAGTAGTTAAATAAGTCATCTCATTCATTATATGGATTTCAAAAGTTTTCCATTTATATATCATCATTAATTTTTATTAAAAAAGCAATTATGATATAGCGGAGTAATGGTTGGATCTCTTTCTTTCATACTTGAGGTTGTGCGTTCAAATCTTCACTTCAACAATATTTATTTTTTATTATATGAGAAAGACGTGGATAAATATTATTGAATGAGGGATGGTGACACGTGGCACATATACGTTCTTAGGAACGCCTTTTAATATATTAGTATAGATTAACTAGAGTTGACGATTGCCTTTAGCTCAAATTGTCTTATAAAATTGCTTTTACTTTAACGATTTATTTCTCTCATACTGAAGTGAATTAAAGGGATACTTTTATGATAAACTACTCACATTTTTCACTAACTTATAAACCGGTGTTTAAAACTATTGTTGCGAAAAAAAAAATAATATGTGAGTTAAAGTCAAATTAATATTTTTAAACGTTGAATATAGAAATTCCACTTATTCTTTCTGAAATAAATAAATAAAACCCACGTACTCTACGTTGAATAAGTAGACATTAGATTCTTTGATCAGCGTTCCGTCCCACCAAAAAGCGACAAAACAACTCAACCAAATTCCGCAATTAGATACCGATAAGGTACACGGGAACACAGCTGACCTCCATAAGTGCATATTCCCCTGTATTTTTATCCTGTTTTGTTTGGTCAAATTGGTCCACCTCAGAAAAGTCAAATTTACATCTCAACTGAATCGCGGCCTCCGCGTAAGACGACATAGCAGCATCAGTGCATTTTTGGCCCCCTAAATAAATTATAACTTGCTACACGTTTCAATTTTCTCAAGTCGTTTTTTACTCTTGAAATATATACGGATCTATGTATATTTTAAGGAGAGATTTTATATTATTAAATTTTATAATGGACGTGTTGGTATATCAAATTATCAAGTAATATTTGATCGTTTAGTAATACCTTAAATTATTGAAGTCTTTCGTGAATATCAAACCAACGTAGATATCTGTTCTAAGATAATAGATGATATTATACTTTCTCCTATTTTTTATTACTAGGTGTTTGTATTCTAATTTAACTTAGGGTTTGTTTTTTCCGACATAAAACATTGAACTGAACTAAAATGAATAATGATATGTGAGAGTAAAAGTCTGTCCAGAACTGATCTGGGTTAATGAGAATCGAACTACCGACCATGAGGTTGGGAGGTGGGAGCTTCAACCATTAAGCTCCCACATGATTCTCAGCCATTAAGATCTTTAATTACCGATAATTAAAAGTTATGAAAAATAGATTTCTGGAATATATACATGTATATATACAATATGTTTTTCCTTAACTATAAATCACCAAAATAGAATTTGTAAATAGTGTAAAAGTCAAACCGTTGGAAGTAAAAACAAAGATGGATTATATTTTATAAATAAAACATTTGTGTTTTTGATAGGTAGATTAAAATATGATTGCATCTAAAAAAAACGGAGGTACATATTATTAGAAAAAAGAAGAAGAGGAAATGATACCTTTTCAATCAAAATTGTACAAGGAAGTTAATAATTTTGATTCTCTTTTCCTACAATGACAATGAGAAAATCCACTAACCAACAAGATTACAAGATGTACATGATTAACTTCCTATTATTCAATTTCTAGTTACCAGTATTTTACCAACTTAATGCGACGAAGGGATAATATAAGAAAAGTCTACAATTTGCCAAAACAAAATGAATATAGCAAGAAAAGAAAGAAAAAGGTTTTATATGTGTGCACACTGCGCACAGCCGCACATGACTACAGGAGTACATATTAAAACTAAAGGCACTTTTTTCTGCAGAATGTCAGACATAGCATAAAGGTTCAGATTTCAAGGTCATCCAATGAAGATGAAAAATCTTTGTCTCTGCAAATCAATACTCATTTATTGTTTTCTCTTAAATTTAGTTTCTTTAACCTTATTTTTTGCATCATATTCTCATGCTTTAAATACAATCACACAAGGGCAAGTCCTTAGAGATGGAGATACCCTTATTTCTAATGGTGGGTCTTTTGAATTTGGGTTCTTTAGCCTTCCAAATTCATCATTAAGGTATGTAGGAATTTGGTATACCAATATTTCAGTTGATTCTATTGTGTGGGTTGCAAACAGAATTTCCCCAATTAGCAGTCAAAATGGTTCTATAACACTTGAAAATGATGGGAATTTGACAGTTTCTGATGAAAGTGGGAGTATTATTTGGTCTTCCAATACAACAGTAATATCAAATAATTACACTGCGCTTTTACATGATGATGGTAATCTCGAGATTCGAGGCAGTAATGTTCTTCCTGTAAGTTTTACTTGTTGGGAAAGTTTTAATCATCCTACTGATACATATTTACCTGGGATGAGAGTACCTGTAAATCCAAATTCAGGTGAAGATCAAAAAATATTTACCTCATGGAAAAGTATCAATGATCTTTCAATTGGGAATTACTCAATGGGAGTGGATCCTAGAACCGCTCCCCAGTTTGTAGTATGGGAGGGAATGAACCGCCATTGGCGAAGTGGATACTGGAATGGATTGATTTTTACAGGAGTATCAACCATGTCTGCCTTTTATAACTATGGGTTTAAACTTTCCAATGCTGATTCGAGTGGAACTATGTATTTTACTTATTCTCCTCAGAATCGAGCGAATAAATTCAAGTTTCGGGTAACATGGGATGGTTATGAAAAGTCACTCATCTTTGCTGATGGTGGTGAAGAATGGGGCTTAATACAAGAAGAGCCTGCAACAGATTGTGATGTATTCAATAAGTGTGGTGCTAATGGGTATTGTGACACAACAGTTAATCCGATTTGTGGTTGTTTCAAAGGGTTTTTGCCTAAATACCCTGATCAATGGAGAAACGGAAATTGGTCTGGTGGGTGTGTTAGGGAGATCCCCGTGCAATGTGACAATAATAATAACAGTTTGATGGGTGAAGATGACTTTTTAGAGGTTGACCATGTGAAATTACCTGATTTTGCTGATCTTTTAGGAGTAGAAGAGGAGGAATGTGAAAAACAGTGTCTGCAGAATTGTTCATGTATGGCATATACTTATGTTACTGGAATTGGTTGCATGACATGGAGTGGTGAATTGACTGACATTCAGCAATTCACAGAAGCTGCAGGCAATACACTGAACATTCGTGTTGCATCTTCTGTCTTAGAGGGTAAGTTGAATGTCTTATGCGTTTTCTTAGGTTAGTTTTAAATTTCTGGGATTATACTATCTTCAAATGTGCATTCTTATGACCTCTTAATTTTGATTGTTAATCATGATTTGGAGAATGTAAATATGTATTATTGGATGCTTTTTCGAAAATACATGTTAGGTTTTGTCATGCTGTCATTCTGTTCTAATGTCTCTTATCCGTCAGCAGTTAATCTTGTTGCTTCATCTTCGCTTAGAAGTTGGAATGAGTTTCTATTCTTGAGTTTAGTTGTCAATGCTTTCGCATTAGGAATGTATGATACAGGTGAGCTCTTAACTTGAGGGACTTAATATGTATGTATCTAGTTTTGGCACCTTAAATTTGTTTGAGGTAACCAATGGCAACTTATCCTTCCTTTGCTTATGATTCTAGAAAACAATATTTCTACGGGAAATATGACAAGAATGACCACAAGTTTGGGCCACAAAACAAAAACAAAAATTCCAACTTTGATGAAGTCGTAATAGTCTCAAGCTTGTTAAGTTGTCACTTAGGTGAAGTGATGATTAGTTAATTAAGTCACTTTCCATCACTTAAAAGTCTAAACCTTAGAGTAAACCCATTTTCTTTCTGTGACAAGTTCGGTGGTGATGGGCGATATTGGAAGAAGTGAGTTCCTTTTTGAGGATGTTAAGTGCCAGAAAAGTAGCAAAAAAATTTACTGTCTATCATCAATTCACCCAATGTGACAACAAACCAAAGTATCATCCTTGGATTGATACTGAATTTTTCATATTGTTCTCGTTGTTCCTCTTTGTGTGTGATTCATTTGAATGTCAATAACAAGGAAAAATACTAAAGAAAAGATGGCATATATATTTGGGTGTTAGTAAGAAGCAAAAGATTGTGTGGATCAAGTTTCATATGTTTGTTGCTTATATCTGTATCTTTCTCTGATAAGAGTCCTTCAGTATATGTTTCAGCTTGCTTAAGCTCTTTCTTATCATAGCTCTCTTCTGAAATACAGGTAACAAAGGCAAATTATCTGGTCCAAAGATAGCAGCTATAGTCATAAGTGCAGTGGTATTGTTAGGCATAATACTTTTGTGTTTGTGGAAATTAGGAGGAAAAGTAACAGGTAGGATCATATATACCCAGTAAGTTTTGTTTGAGGTTTCCTGTAATTTACCCTCACTTCCAGTAATATGTTTTCTCTGTATTTGCAGGTTCACTGTCTAAGAGAGGAAATGATGCAATGAGAATGGAATTGAGGAAAGGCCAAGGATATTCAACAGATGTATCAGGATCACAGGAAATGATTGGAGAAGGAGATCTCGAAAATGCAAAAGATGTTCCATTGTTCAATTACAATCTTGTTGCATCTGCTACAAATTTTTTCTCTATGGAGAACAAGCTTGGACAAGGGGGATTTGGTCCAGTTTACAAGGTAACTTCTTTATCTATATAACTCATGTACTTTTGTATCTGATATGGGTATGTGTCCAAATATTAGACTCGCTTTTACACGAAAAACATTCCATACCCATGTTAGAATCATGTCAGAAATGTCTGGAATCTGATACAGGCATTTGAGGTGAAATAAAAGACACCAGCAGCTGTACTTGGCATGCAAAATTAACATTTAAAGTAACGAAATCACAAAATTCTACTTGGATTTAGGGAACATTGCCTGGTGGACAAGAAATAGCAGTGAAGAAACTCTCAAGAAAATCAGGGCAAGGCATGGAGGAGTTCAAGAATGAGATTATGCTTATTGCCACATTACAGCACAGAAATCTTGTTAGAATTCTTGGTTTCTGTGTACATGGGGAAGAGAAAATGTTGCTCTATGAATACATGCCTAATAAGAGTTTGGATGGCTTTATTTTCGGTAGGTTTACTTTACTTATCTACTTCTAAGTTCTAAGTCTCTTATATTGCAGACTTCAAAAGCATCTGCATTTTCTTAAGTGAAGTTGTTTTCTTTCTTGCTTGTGTCAATGACAATAGACCCTATAAGAAAAGAGCAACTCGACTGGAAGAAGCGTTTTACAATCATCGAAGGGATAGCAAGAGGCCTGCTTTATCTTCATAGGGATGCAAGATGTACCATAATTCATAGAGATTTAAAGGCTAGTAACATCCTGCTGGATAAGAAGATGAATCCAAAAATTTCAGACTTTGGTATGGCTAGAATATTTGGGGGAGATCAAGATCAAGATAGTACAAATAGAGTAGTTGGAACATATGGCTACATGTCTCCGGAGTATGCAATGGAAGGTTTCTTTTCTGAGAGGTCTGATGTTTTCAGTTTTGGAGTGTTGCTGTTGGAGGTCATTACAGGCCAACGGACCACTCGATTTCGGCTCTCTCAACACATGAACCTCGTTGAATATGTAAGTCACTTTTTAAATACCCTTTAAGTTAAGCTTTCTTATTATAACCTTATAGTCACTTATTCACAAAAGATTAGTCAATATAAGTTCATATAAGTAATAAGTGAAATTCACTTAAGAGAACAAAAACTGAATCCTTATTTTCTCTTATTTCTGAAAAATTAAGTTAGTATAAGTTCAAATAAGGATCCATAATTCCGTAGTCACAATATATACTACACAACTTACCTCTTATAGCATGTTCAAACTTTAAAATTAAATCCTCCACTATATTGCATATAATTTGACAATATGTTTTCTATTAATAAATCCACTATAATGTATATATATTTATAAAACTTACTATATAAAGTTAATATCAATTACCATCCCGATGCACAATAAAATTCAAGCTTTTTTTTATATATTTAGTTGAAGGCTGGTAACAACAATAAGCTCAAATAAGGATTGATAAGTACATATCATGGAAAAATAAGTGCTAAAATGAGGCACCAATTAAGTGAATTTCAAGTGAAGAGAACGCATTTTACATCCTCTATTTTGTACCGTTTTGGTAACGAAAACTCGAAAAGAACAACAGCGCCTTGCTGAGTACAAGCCATACCTCCCAATAAAGATTCAATGCCACAACTTGAGTTACTCCCAAATGAGCCAACCACGATTGTTAAGTAAAATCCTCAATGGGTTTGTACGTACTAGACTCTAGACAATAATGAGATTTGTACATGTGGTGCAGGCATGGAAGTTATGGAGTGAAGGGAGAGCAATGGAGCTTGTTGATCCTTCAATTGGAAGCTCATATCCTACTAATGAAGTAACAAGATGTCTACATATAGCATTATTATGTGTGCAAGATTCAGCAGTTTACAGACCTACAATGTCACAGGTGGTCCTGTGGTTAGAAACTGATAGTCTTGCACTTTCTAATCCTAAGGAACCTACTCTTGCTTATTCTTCAGCTCGCGCTTTTGTTGATATTGATTTTCAAAATAACGGTCAAGGTGTCGAGTCCTCAAATAATGTAACAGTTACCATGCTAGTTGGAAGATAGGGATAATTGCAGGAATGTTTCTCTTTTAGCTCTCTTGTGCTAAAATTGTTTTGTGTACATACTTCACGTAGGAAAAGTTCTTTGGTTTTTAACATTATCCTAGATGACAAGTATATAAATATAGTGTCTGTTTTAAAGTGAAGAAAACAGTTGGACTTTTTGATGCATTATCCATCTTATTGCTTATGATCCCGTTATCCTATATTATAACTCTACGTAGCAGGGGCGGGGCAAATATGGACAAATATAATGGAGGCTCTATACATTCTTAATAAGGCCCTTCATTTGTATAGTTCAAAAAAGATAGAAGTATAAGATTCGTATTTATAGTTGGCTAATGGCAACTATCTTCAAAAGTTTAAACAACAAAACTTTGATTAATTTCATGTTCCCATTGTTCCTTCCCTTACAATTTTACTACTGATCCAAATATTTTCTTTTGTATAATCTTCAAACAATTAAAAAAATATATATTTTGGGAGCCTTATATTTTGGGGCCCTATTTCATTGTTATAATTGCATGGGCTAAGAACCACCCCTGTTACATAGGCTAGCTCAGTATTGGAGATACTTTGCCTTAACAATATAGGGTTGCTATCCTTTCAAAGTGAAAAATATTGAGTTCCTAGGAACAATCTTAGTTTCTTGGAGTTCAACGAAACAAAACACCATTGCAGTTTCAACAATTGAGGCCGAGTATGTAGCAGCAGTCGCTTGTTGTTCCCAGGTATTATGGATCAAACAACAGGTACGCGACTTTGGCATCAAATTTAAGTGTGTTCCTATATTCTATGATAATACTAGTGCAATATGTATTTCTAAGGATCCAGTATATATATCACCCTAGGGTCAAACATATTCATATTTGTCATCACTTTTTGAAGGACAATGTAGAAAAAGGTTTAGTCAAAGTTGAATTTTGTCCCACTAAAAATCAAATAGCTGATATCTTGACCAAATCACTTTCTAAAGATAGATTTGAAAAGATACACTTAGAACTAGGGATGATCAGAATAATTTGAAAATGTATGTATATTTATTTCCCTAAGTAATATTCATTACTAATAAGTGTGTCCTGCAATTTTCATGAATTTTATTCATACACCTTGGTTGAGGTTGAGAACTCACATTAGTCTCATAATATTCCCCTTAGTGTCCTCACTAGTACTTTGAGAATATTACATTACTTGTACAACTTAGTTAGAAGGTATCATAAGCATGAGTTCAAATATTCTTCATTATTTTTCTTTATTCTTTTATTTTATTTCTCTCTTTATTTCTCGACTTTCTTTTTCGTATTCACACTTCATACGTTGCATTGTTTTGAAAATAAAATGCATGCCCTTTTGAAAAATTGAATGTTTAAGAAAAGGGGAACGAACCACATTAAATAGACCTCCTCCTCTCACGCGCATAAAAACCCCTTCATAAACCTTTCCCTCCATCTCATCATTACTCACGCTATTATACTCACTGCAAAACCATCACATCCGAAAATTCCTCCAACTCTATCTCTCTCTTCTCAAAACCCTAACCTCCATGGCTCCCAAATGGTCAAGCACCGAAAGTCTTTCTCTTCCACGAGAAAAAAAAATCCTCTTGTGGATTATGATGAAAGTGATAATGGTACCGAGGCCTCAAGCCAAGATTCTTCTGCATGCAAAGAAAACTCGGTGGAATTGGACCTCTCTTCCAAGAAATTGGAAGATGAAATTGAGGAAGAAGGCGAAGTAGAAAAAGAAATTCAAATTCCCACAAAGAGGTAAAAAATCGAAGTCTTCGAAATTTTTAATTGGTTTTTGTGTTGATATGGTTGGGTATAAGAAAGTGAAGTGGACAGAATTTCTTGATATAATTGCGTTTCAAAAATGTTCGAAAGTTTTATGTATTGATGAAGGGCTGTATGAATATGAGATGACTGAATTTTGTTCAAAATTTGTGAATTCAAATGGTTTGTGTATTAGTGTGGTTGGGGAAAACTTGGTTCAGTTTGATGAACATAAACTTAGTGAATGATTCAATGTACCTGCTGCTGGGTACAAGGAGTATGTGAAGGGGAAGGCTAAACTCAACGTGGGTGGGGCTAAAAATGAAAATGTTTTGAATTTTTTTGGTGGACATCCCACTGATTTGTTTATGGATAAAAAAGACCTAAGCCCTTTCCATAAATTTCTTTTTCAACTTGTGTGGCGGTTCCTTGTTCCTCACACCTCTAAAAGATCCCAAGCCAATAATCTTCTTGATCTCTTTCTCATGTACTGCCTAGCCAACAAAATCCAAATTAATCTCCCTGCCCTAATTATCACCCACCTTACTCATTGTATTACCCACAAAAATCGCATTGGTTATGGTAATCTCATTACCATAATCTTAAAAAAGTGCAAGATTAAACTGCCCTCAAAATCCTCTTTTGCCCTAGAACCCCAGAACTACCTAACCAAAGACACCCTATCTCGCCTAAGTCTACAAAGTTAATGGGGGTGTGTTGGGGTTTGAGGTTGAAGAGGTGAAGATTAAGGTGGAGAAGGAGGCTACCCCTGCTAGCAAGAGGAAGAGAGAAGAGGATGTAGGATCTGGGGTCAAGCAGGCTGTGAGGAAGAGCTAGAGGGTTGGTGAACCAAGGAGGATCCGGCCAGTTGGTGGGATCATAATTGATCTGGAAGAGGAGCAAGATCCTTCGGGAATAGCTTCTCACGCTGTGGATTTCCCTCTCCTATCTACTTCGGGTCTTCATGGGATACTTAAGGAGATTCAAGCTTCAATTGCCCTACTGGGAACTAGGGTGTAAGCATCGGAAGCTCAAATTGCACATCAAGATGTTCAGCATGATCAGCTTCTTCATGCTATGAACAAGGGTGCTTCCAACATTTGTACCAAGATCGATACTGTTGCTGCCTCCTTTCTCATTCATGAACTACCCTAATCACAGTCCCTTCTCCCTTAGACATTAATATATTTTGCATTTTGGGCTATATATTTGACGAACCATTGCATCGTATTTTCCTCTTTTTTTTTGGCAATCTCCTACCTTTCAATATACGCATCTTTCTTTTTCTCATCATCTTCTCTTTTGCTTCTTTAACTCTGCTCCTGATATTTGACTGCTTTGTTGTACTAGTTCCTGTGTCTTTTTCTTAGAATATGTGGATGGCTAAAATTCTGAGATACTGTATTAGAGCTACTTGCCTTAATTTAAGATTGTTGACTCTACTAATGTTGCAGGCTTCATGACTTAGTTTTGATGATAACAAAAGGGGGAAGATGTATTGGCATTTTGAAAAACTTTATGATCTTCTTATTCTCTATTGCGTCTTTGGATCATCTTTGTCTCTGTTCCTAGGATTGTTGTCTCTGTCCGTAGTCACAGTTTCGTGTACAGTTTAGTGTCTTAGAGTCTTCAATAGTTTTAGATTATCTTAATTCTATTGTTGCTATTTTTTTTTGTTTTGTTTTTCTTAATCTTTTTTTTTTGTGTTTTTTCTTAGTAATTTTTGCCAATTATTTGCCATCATAAAAAAGGGGGAATATTATTGTATTTCATGTTTTGATGATGCCAAATACTTAGGTTAAGTTTACTATATAGTATTTATTTATTTATTCGAAAATTATAAAAACCAAAAATAATGTAATTTCCAATTCGAATTTATATCTTATTGAGAAAGATTGATTATTTAATCTAAGTCAAGATATATATCTTATACTCTTTGAATCTTTATCATATGGTACAATTAATATTTTAGTAACTTAGAAATCTTTGGATAAAAGATTCTTTAAGTTAGTAGATATATTGTGGGTGTAATTATGCAAGGAAATAGATGAAAATTGCGTGGAGAATAACGTGGAGATGCTTCCTTGTTTCTCTCCAACAAACTCTCATGGAGTGGCAAATATTGAGGAGTTGATCCCTTGAAACTCTCCAACCACCTCGCCACTAACGGCTAGTGTAAGGAGCTTATTTCCGTTGCAAAGATCGTGGAAGAAGTGCAGCGAAAGCAAAGGCCATGATCTCCATCATTCCACTTACACGAGTTGAGGAGAATATGTAGCAAACCATGTCCCAATGAAGGAAGTACTTCGACAGCTATTTAAAGAAGAGATTATTTGAAGAAAAACTTAAGAACTTTCATGCGACATCAAGTGAATTATTACCTAGAAAGTTTTTCTTGCAATTGCTTTTTCATTTAACATACATATTTGTAACATTCTTAGAGTGTGGGTTGAAAGAACAAAATCTTGTAATCAAGTGAGAGAAAAGAGAAAGAGAAAGAGAAGAGAGAAAGAGAAGACTTCTTGTGAAGTCGAGTGAGGAAAGTCACGTGTTCAGGGGGAACAAGGTGACTGGGAACTGGTTCCTAGAGGAACTAAGTGAGGATTAATTTATAATAAGTTTTAAGAACTATTATAAATAAAAGAGCAAGGTTTCTTCCTAAAGAATTGAGGAAGAGAACCTTGTTAAAAGGATCTTCATGTGTTCTTCCTTATTACTATTTCTCTTTATTAGCTTTGATTTTAGTTTATCCGTAAAAAGTTTAAAAATCTCCCCAACTACAATTCACCCCCTTATTGTAGTTGACCTAGTGTTTATACTAGACTAACAATTAGGATCTTGAACAAGCTGCACAAGTTTGTGGTACTGTTCAGCAGTGAGTTGTGCAGGTTCAGTAGTTGTACCACCTTCATCTTCATCATCATCTCCATATACAATAGCAGCAATCCTTTTCCCTTTACCATTCTTAAAAGCAGAAGGATGGCCATGGATTTTATAGCATCTGTCTATAGTATGCCCACTCATCTTGCAATGTTCACAATATAAATTCCTCCTAACACCATTATAGCCATTGTAGCCTCCCCTATTAGAATTTTGGTTCCTATTCCAAGAACTAGAGTGAGGAGGTTTATATACAACAACTTTAGACTCAAACTTTCTGTCCTCAGACACAAAAGCCATAGCATGGTTATCTCCAGGTGAAACAATACTTCTTTTTTTCTCTTCTTGAACTAACAATATGTATACCATTGATACATTTGGCAAAGGCTGCATCATCAATATATTTGTTCTCACATTTGGATATTTTGTATCCACTTTCATGAGCAATTGAATCAGTCTTTCTTCTTGTTGTTGTTGAAGAATTTGTTGTGTAATATTACATGTACAACCAGTACAAGTACAAACAGGAATATGTTTTATACCATTAAGTTGATCCCATAATGCCTTAATTTCAGTGAAAAATTCTGCAATAGCAGTGATACTGCCTTGGGATAACTCATGTAAAGTCTGTTGTACAGAAAACAATTGTGCTCCAAAAGTCAATGAATATCTCTTTTCAATATCTCTCCATATTTCTCTAGCACTAGTGAAATAAATGACACTTCTAGCAATTGTAGTATCCAGAGAATGCAGAATATAGGAAGTAACCATAACATTACACCTCTCCCATGCAGCATAAGCAGGATCATTTTCAGAAGGTTTAGCAAGTGATCCATCAATGAAGGATAACTTGTTTTTACATGCTAAAGCAATGACAATTCCTCTCTTCTATTCATAAAAATTCTCTCCATTAAACTTCATAGAAACTAGTAGATTTACTGGATTTTTAGACGGATGTATGAAGTACACACTAGCAGGATTTTGTGTAAGTGGAAGATTCGAATTATTTGAGGATGAATTGTTTAAGGATGAAGAATTTGACGTGTTTTCAGCATTTTGAGCCATTTTAACAGAAAAATTCAATCAAGAAATCAAGAAATACAATCAATCAACCAGAATCTGAAGTGATTCAATCAAAGAAACAAGGAGAAAGAAAAGATTGAAGAGAGAAATGATTAAGATGAATGAAGTTTCACAATATCAAGAAAAAATATTTCAGAATTCGAAACCCCAAGATTCAACTGGAAATTGAATCGAAAATACTGCAATCAAACTAGTCAGCAATTCAATAGATGTAGATGTAGATTGGATCGAAAAACAGCAATAATTTGAGCTTCCAAAGCTCTTATACCATGTAGAAAATCATGAACTTATATTTATATTTTGTGGAAGAAGAATTGAGAGAGAAATTAAGAACAAAGTAAACAATGGAGAGAGAATGTAACTTTGATCTTATTATTGAAAGAATCAGAAAAATTACATTCTTACATAAGCTAATGTAGCTTATATACTGCTGATCACAAGGCTAATCATTAACTGAATGATTATAACAAACTATACCAAACTGAATCTGTTATAACTAACTTAGCTGACGTGGCATCTATTACAATCATTACAATATCTTCAACAGAAGCAAACGAAATCACTATTATCATATAGATTTCAATTTTCAACACCCTTCATGTCTCATATGCCTAGAACACTGATGAATTTAGGACAACATTATCCCTAAACCAACATCCATCTTGAAGCTGATGCTCAGAAACATGTTCTTGTGCGAGAAAGCAATAGGTGTAGGGCCATGTATGCTAAAGCGTAATTTGCAAATTATTTATGGTAAACACAAACTATGATAGAAGGGTCTCTAGCAAACAGAAAAGCCACCACTTTCCTGTTCTAGATGGAACAAGAACAAATTAAACGAACAAAAATGTAACAGCGACGTGGAGAAAAATTCCAATTTAATCTCATTGGTGTTTCGTAATTCATTTTTGATGTTCGCTAATCTCATTCCGTGACGTAGTCGATAGGTCCCGTCTTATATTTATTTTTATGGGATCAAATCTAATCCAGGTTTTGTTACTGAACCTGAATTACAAGCTACTTGAGTTTTGTGCGGTTATATATGGCCGTCTAATGCTCCTCTCCCTTCCCCTCACAAACACCCAAAATAATCAAGGAAATGAAGTTATTTTCCATGTTTGCAAAAGCTAAGGTCAGAGACACTGAGACAATTCATCAATCATACAACTTAGAAAACAGCTAGATCCCTTTTTGCACCTCAATAATCACATACTACAAAGAGAAAGAAAGATCCAAAGACTTAGAGTTGTGGCAAACTTTGGAACAATGTAGAACCACAATGATCAGAGTTCAGAATCTTTGACAAATGACGAAGCAGTTGATTACAATGTCCTCAACATTACAAGTTTGCCACGAGAAAACAGTTCTCGCTGATCAAGCAACCAAAAAATTTATCAAAACAAAATAAGCAGTGATGCAATTATTATTACAAGTTCAAAGAGAAGAAATAACCCACAACATGAATCACAAATGTGAGTGGGTCGGAAGAGTCCATGTGAGTCCTAATTTGGAGGAGGTAAACTCTAGGATTACGGTGAATGAACCTATCAATGAGACCCCTGATTTGGTTAGTATATAGAGGAACCTCCTCTTGGGTTTGGAGTACAGTCATGTCATGGTCTTCAAAATCACGTAACCTTGAACTGATCAGTTTCTGAGCTTCATAGGCCGATAAGGGACATCGGCTGGTGTTGTGACCCACATAGCCACAGTCTTTACAAAATTTATACACCCCTTCGTAACGGAAATACACCCATACCACTCTATCACTACTAAGAGGTAGAAAACACCCAGGTATTAAAGGTTGCGTAAGATCAATAACTAACCTGGCGCGTAAGTAGGGGTGGTGTGGGAGACCAGGACCGTCGCTATCAATAGCATCCACAAGACCCACATGATTGAGTAAATGCACCGTCCATTCCGAGTTAAGAAATTCCCATGGCAAGTCTTGAATGCGAACCCAGATCCTCGCCAAGTTGAAATTAATAGTGGATGGTATTTGGTGAGCGAAAACAGGGCGGAAGGTAAGTATTTTCCCGTCAATAAAGGAAGTATGAAGAGACAAAATCGCATCTCGATCCCAAGGATTCGAACATTCAAGTATAAAGTATGGACCTGTGCGAT
Source organism: Beta vulgaris subsp. vulgaris (assembly GCF_026745355.1). Classification (NCBI taxonomy): domain Eukaryota; kingdom Viridiplantae; phylum Streptophyta; class Magnoliopsida; order Caryophyllales; family Amaranthaceae; genus Beta; species Beta vulgaris. The sequence continues at coordinate 13,187,962 of NC_079209.1, forward strand.
ACACCTGAATTGGTTCTCTTGTCTCCCAATGATTGTTAAGTATGTTAGAAACATAACTTGTGCTGGGAGGAGAGTGGTCAAAAAACATTCCTACTACAGCATGGGACCAACGAATATTAGTAAGCATGTTTGTTGGAGGATGGTGAATGAGAATTCCCATTCGATGAGAAGTAATGGGATGGTGAACAGGCTGAAAAGAGTTATGGTGGGGTCTACTGGTATGAGTATGATTGTGATTCATGGTTTGTGTTTTTGATTGGAGCGAAAAAACTAGGCTGTGAGGTTAAAATTGAAGGAAGTTAAGAATTGAAATTTATAGAGGTATAGCATAGAATTAGTAGAAGGAAATTACTGCATGAAGAAAACGCTGAATGTGAAGACAAGTGTTGAGGGCAAGCTTAATGCATGGTAGCCATCTAGCGAATTATTGCAGAAACCTTGGCGATAAACTTCGACCAAAGCGAATGAAGACGGCGGGTAATGATTAGAGTTGGAGGGAGAACCTAGGTCACGGAAATTCCTTAGTGTCAAGGGTTTCTAATCCCTTGATTTTCGCGAGAGTCTCTCTGTCTTGTTTCTCTCTCTAAAGACTTTTTAATCCCTAGCCAAATTCCATCTGATACTTCATCCGACGAGTTTTATGATGCCTCTCCGGACTTTTTTAGGGGAACCAACTTCCAAATCTTATCTGATGACCAACCTCTCATGAACGATAATCCCATGCAACCACTTCAAGACTTACATCAAAATGTTAACTTTCGTTATTCTGTTAGTCCACCGCCTGGGAACCGCTATGGGTTGGGTGAAGACCCTAATGGCTTTGTCGTTCACACTAATAATCATGCTACAGAACCAAATAGTAAACCTAAACCTTCCTACACCAACAAATCCACCTGACCGGCCTCCACAGCTTCCACTTCATTCGATGGGTGTTAATCAAGGTTTTTTTGGGCTTAATGAGCCACATCACTGGGGTTCTGCTCTTCACCGACATATCAGTGAAGATCCAACTGGAACTAGGGGAGATATGGCCAACTTAGGGCGTCGTGCTTGGGCCCATGGTTTTTTACGAATGTCTAATGTCTGTTGTATTTCAGGTATACAAAACTTTCAGCACAGGACTGCATATTCTCCCCCTTCACCTAGCCTTATTCAACCTCCACGGACAACATTAACAGGTTTACTTGAATATGGGCGGGACATGCTCCCTCCTGGGCCTAATGAAGCTAGTCCAAGTAATTGGATTGAGAGAAACGCTGAAATAGCCCATCTTCGAGATTTTGGCTATTTGCACATGGAACAACAATCAGATAACATCATTGAGGCTAATTTGGTTAATGAGCCACGTGAACTCCGAAATATTGATAATTTGATTTCTGACAGATTTCGTTTGTCCCCCCCTCCTTTGGCAGATCCTTTTAACCCTATTTTGCAGGGAGATATCGGGGTAGATCGAGCTGATGACTCTTCAACTTCTGCTGATAATTATTCTCCCACTACACCGTTAGTTATCTCTTTCAGCTCCTCTAAGGATGACGAGGCCCAGATAACAGCTGATTCTGAGGTTCGCGAGGGTGAGATATTGCCATCCCAGTCAATAGTGCTTGCTCTCCCAGCTTCTTTGGCCATCTTCAGTGCTAAAACTAGACGAGGCGGACAGGTTAGCAGGGCTAGTTCTGTGGACAGTTCACTAAGGCTTCCGGCAAATGCTGCTCAAACAAGGTTTTTTAAACGAAAAAAAGATATGAGGAATGGGATGCTAAGGGTGGTTTTAACATTACTCTTGGTGAAGGAACTGGCCGACATGCTGCTAAGGCTATAACTGATTTATCTATGGCTCAAGTTTTAGGAGTGGAACCAGATGCATCAATTACCTCGAGGGTTCTTAAAAAGCGACCCGCAACAACCTCTCCAATGGAACCAACTGGTGACTGGAGTTTGAAAAGAAACAGGAGTGCAAATTCGCAAGGTGGCTGGATAATTGAACATGAGGCCAGCATGGAAGATACCCAAGAAATGGACGAGGATGATATGGATTTTACTGGGGGCTTTGGACATCGATACGGAACGAAGGACAGTGGTGCGGTTGACCCAAAAAAGCAACCTTCAAAGTCATCATGAGTATCATTTCATGGAATTGTCGAGGATTAAATGCAGGTGATAATCCGGCAATTCCTTTCTTCCACTAGATGTTAGCGCAGTTCAAACCTGGTTTTTTTTTTTTTTACAAGAAACAAAATGTAGTGTGTCTTTTGTTCATAAGCTGTTTAGACATACTAATCCGACTTTTTGTAATGGGGTAGATGCTACGGAAACAAGGGGTGGTCTTGTCCTTTTTTGTTGGGGTTCCTTTACTGTAGATATCGTAGAAAAGTCGGATAGTTTTTTGCTTTGTAAGATAGTGGAAGTTAATGGGAAGCAGTGGTACTGTTTGTTTTTGTATGGAGCTTCGCAATTCCATCTCCGAGCCAACCAATGGAGGGAGTTACATCATCTTCTTCAACCTTATACAAATTTGTTGATAATTGGGGACTTTAATCAACTCGATCTCTACTCTGACAAGTTGGGTGGGAGTGCTATCATTCGCGGATGGGAGGATATAATTCAATGGAAAATGAATCTGCAGCTCCTGGATATTCCCTTCATGGGTCCTCGTTATACTTCGTCGAATAATAGGGACAATACTGACTTGATTATGGAGCGTCTTGATCGCGCTTATGCCTCTACGGATTGGATGTTGGATTATCCTGATGCCATTATTCAAAACTTACCAATCACAATTTTGGACAATGCTCCGATTGTTCTCCACAGGTCATCTCCACGAAGGATTAGTAAGAGGCCGTACCAAATTGAATCTTGGAGCCTCGGTTTCAAGGAAGTTAGAGATATGGTGGATAGTATTTGGGCTTTGTCTATTGCTGGGTCCTCAGCGTATGTTTTGTCTCGCAAGTTAGCAGTGCTCAGGGATAGGCTAAAAGCTTGGTGTCTCGACAGGAAATTATTTTGGGGGATTAACTGGAGGCAGTTACTTGATACACTCCAAAATTGTGCAAGCAACATTCTCACGATCCAAGATGGAGTGCGATTTACGCAGCAACATCGTTCGCTATGTGCGGAGACCAAGTTGGCGTTTGCATATTGGCGTCAACGACAGATAAATCACTATATTCAGAGTGGAGACTTACCATCACAATTATTATTTCGTCGCCTTCGGCCCAAGTCTCAGCATCGCAATATTCACATGCTTCAACGTTCAGATGGTGAATGGATCAGTAATCAACAAGACATTGCCGATCTGATCAAGCAGCACTTTATTCATCTTTTTAATCCGAGTCATGACACTGCCAATGATCTTCCTCACTCCGAAGCGATTGATCTAGTTCTGCGTGAGTTGAATTTGCCGAGATTAACAAATGCCGACATAGGTCTCCTGATGCATCCTCTTTCGTCGGAAGAGGTGCAACTAGCAATGTTCTCTCTTGCTAATAACAAATCAGCGGGGCCTGATGGTTTTAGTGTCGAATTTTTTAAAACTCACTGGTCTAAGGTGGGCGACGGTGTCACCAATGCCGTGAAACACTTTTTCCAGCATGGAAATTTATTGAAAGAATGGAACCGTATGATTTTGGTGCTTATTCCTAAATTACATCCGCCAACAGAGGTAAATCATCTTCGTCCTATAAGCCTCTGTAATGTTTTGTATAAGTGTATAGCCAAATGTATGGTTAACCGTATGAAGGGGTTTCTTCCTTCGTTAATTGCTGATTATCAAAAGGCGTTTGTTCCGGGCCGTCACATGGATGATAATATTCTTGTCGCTCATGAAATTACTCATATCATCAACAAACAACGTAGAGGTACTAATCATTTAGCTGCATTGAAGCTTGATATGAGCAAAGCTTATGATTGGGTCAGCTGGGTTTTTCTATTGAAAGTGTTACAAGCTTATGGGTTCCCTGATCACTGGATAAAAATGATTAATGACTGTATCTCTACTGCTACATACCGGTTGCTCATCAATGGGACAGTTACGGAATCCATGACTCCATCTTGCGGCCACCGACAAGGAGATCCTTTATCGCCTTATCTCTTTTTGTTCTGTATGGACATCCTGTTCCGGATGACTACACTGGCCACAGATATTCGTCAATTTCAGGGCATCAAGATAGGGCGTAGCGATCCGCAAATTTCCCACTTATTTTTTGCAGATGATTCAATGTTCTTCTTTAAAGCATCAAATGACTCCTGCACTGCGATAAAAGATGTCATACAACGTTTCTGTGCGATTTCGGGGCAGATGTTGAGTTTCACGAAATCCTTTGTCAAGTTTAGCCCCAATGTCCCTGAAACAGCTCAAGAGGAGTATAAAATTATTTTGGGTATGGAAACGAGGGTTTCTCTGGGCACCTATCTCCGTGCTCCCATTGACTTTCAAGGCTCTCGGGTTCAAACTTTCACTCACTTACTGGACAAGGCTTCCTCGAGGATAACTAGCTGGAGTAATTGTTGCCTTTCTCAGCCGGCAAAGGTGATTATTATTAACTCAATTCTTATTGGAGCATTAATGCATTATTTAGCAGTTTTCAAAGTTCCGCAGACCATCACAAACAAGCTTGATAGTTTGTTTGCGACTTTTTTCTGGAAAGACTTCCATGGTAAAGGTATTCATTGGAAAAAGCGGAGTGTGATTCATCGACCAAAGGGTGCAGGAGGATTGGGAATCAGAAATGTGGGAGTTTTCAACAAAGCTTTATTGATGCGCAAGGCTTCGAGGATACAACGTAATCCTCACCTGCTTATTTCGCGAGTCTACAACAGTTCGGCTCGTACTAGTACCGATCAAATGCGCAATACCAGACTTTCTTCATGGGGTAGGAGAGGTATTGTCATAGCAAATTCCTTGATCAACCAATTCTCTCACTGGAAAATAGGCGACGGTAAAGCCATTCGTGTTTCTACGGATTGTTGGGTAAATGGGACCAAGCCTATTTTTCGGGACAATGTTCCACTTTTGACTGCCCGTACCATCCGGGTGACTGATCTAATATTGGAGAATCAAGGTCAATGGAATTTTCGGAAAATTAATGCCTTGTTCGAACACCACTCGGCTCGACAAATAAAAAGCATTGAACTTCCTCCCGCTCCGAACATAAGGGATGAAAAGTTTTGGCCTTATACTAAAAGTGGAGAGTACACCACTAAATCGGGGTATGCACTTCTACTCCAACAGCAAACTGAAATCTGTAGCATGACATCTACCTTGGACAGGGATTTCTTTCGTGTCCTATGGGGATCGCGCATCATGCCTAAATGGAAACTTTTTCTTTGGAAAGTGTGGCATAACGGTTTGGCCACGAAAGGAAATCTGTTTCGTCGTCAACTCGGGGATTCCAGCGAATGTCCGATTTGCCTATATGATGTTGAAGATACAAGTCATCTTTTCCGTTTCGGCCCCCTGGCCACTGAGGCTTGGGCCCATCGGAACCTTGGCCTGGATCACGATTCCAATCAAGCGCTTTCCATGCGAGATTGGATTCGACATTGGCTATTGTTTTTTCACACTTCTGATGGTTACAACGGGGTTCGTTTATCGCAGTTTGTTGGCACTCTATGGTCAATATGGGTTCAACGAAATGCCCAGGTGTTTCGTCAATTGAGACCCACTGCAGCTTCAATCCTTAGAAGCATTAACTTAAGTGATGCTCAACACGCCACCTTCTCTGCTGAAAGCACTCACCAATTCTCGAGTGCCCGGGACACAAATTTGCCTCCCGGATTCTTACAGGTTCAACTTAGCCGGCATATACAGGAGGATACGCCACTAAGGATTCAAATACATGGTGATTGGGATAATTCAAAGTTAGTGGCGGGTCTGGGTTGGGCCGTTTATCTTCCGTCTGCCCACCAGCACCAAAAATTTGGGACTTTCTCGTATACTTCTTCGGGCATAGCGGCTACGGCTTTGGCATGTCTTAAGGCTGTTACCTGGGCTACGGCGGCTGGTCACTCGAATATTCTTCTTCTGACATCTTCTTCCCAGCTTCTGCAAATCCTACTGTCCAGAGGTTGTCCAGATATTAATATCAAATGGACTATTGAAGCACTGAGGACAGCAGGTCATTCGTTGCCTTCTTGCAAGGTAGTTCGGGTTTGCAGTACTCATATCACAGAGGTTCAACAGGTTGCGCTTTGGTGTCGTCATCACTCAATGGATTTCGGCTAAAGGACCGGCAGTCTCTCACCTTTGTTTCTTGTTTTGCTTTCCTTTCTTTTTCCTTTGCCTCAGGTTTGCGTTTTTGAATTTGATTTGTACGTTTCCTCGGTGTCAAAAAAAAAAAAATGTGAGTGCGTCTTAATTATTACCTTTCCAAGTATGTCTTGCTTGCTCTCAATGTAAGCAAAAATATCTTTGCAATTCTTCATGGTTGACATTTCTGTCAAATCTTCCAATAGTTGAAATATCATACCACCCTCCACATGTTACTTCTCATAGATACAATACAATATCTATTTTGAAACGAATAAGAGCACAAAGTAAGTGATGAGAACTAAAATAAGAAGCACAAGCAGGGTGGCGGAGAAAATAAACCATTTAGTAAAAACAATTATTTGATACTCCCCCATACCTCCTTCTATACGTTCCCTTTTGCTCCTAAATTTATATGATCCTTTCCTTCAAATGTTGCAAATTCTGCTTAAGTTGGTTTTTTGCCTCCTCTTGGAATACAAGCACTGATAAGCCATTTCCCGTGTCATTTGGATTCATATATAATACTTTTCTAAAGCCTCATACACATTGCTCAAAGAAATTGAAGAGCATTAAAACTTGATAAGCATTGTTTCTCCATATGCATGATATCCAAAACAAAACTTTTACATTGACGCGAGGAAAGTAATTCAATAAGGCCTTGTTTGGTTGACAAAACAAAACATGGGAAGTGCAAATTCCTAGGAAGTAGAAGTATATGAAGTTGTTTGGTTGGCAAAATCATGGGAATTTGCACTTCCTAGGAAGTTCTACTTCCTCCAAAATGGAGGAAGTTACTTACCTAGGTCCCCCTAAGTAAGTAGAGCTTCCCATAGGAAGTTCTACTTCCCATTATCAACCAAACACAATTTTACACTTCCTAGGAATTTCAAATACATGAGAAAAATAACTTCCTAGGAAGTATGACTTCCTATATACAATCAAACAAGGCCTAAAGCTTCCAAGATTCCAGGATACAATCACAAAATGCCAAATCAAATTTCCAATTTTCACTATGGACAAAATTACCCGGCACAATACATTATTGTTGCAAATTTGCCAAAGATAACAAGAATTAAAAGCCAATGCCCATCAACAATTAACAAATTTACAAGATTGTCGGCACAGAATGATTATGCACAGGCCAGCCATGAACAGTCTTCCAACTAATTGAAACCCTAATCTCAAGGAAAAAGAGTGGACATACCCAGAAGGCGAGAATTTTGACCCTGTGAATCATCTCCATCAGCAATGGATTGGCCCTGTGAATCATCCCCTACACTGCCGCATCAAATATGAGATTAAAATAAAAGTTTATGAAATTTTAGTTACCTAAGAAGAGGTGGAGGAGGAATGTATTAGGTGTTTAGGGAGGGTGGAGGTGCGGCGGTGGTGGTGCAGAACTGGTGGTGCAGCGGCGGTGGAGCTGCTAGGGCACGCTGCAGCAGCAGATGACGTACAGGACGTTCAGGAACTGAAGAACAAGAGTTTTACGAGAAGAGAATCCCACTGAACGTTCGAATTGTAAAAGGAATTCCAGCAACCAGCCAATCACACTCTTCTATGAAGCTTACATAACCACACTCCTATATCAACTTCAAACTAAACACATACATTTGCATAGATACAATGATCTGAGCAAGCAATTTAAGTCTAAATTTCGCCAATTTCTCCCATAACATGTTTATTCTCGCTCATATCACACCAATCATAACGTCAAAACCTCATTTTACTACTACATTCTAATCCATTAAACCATACAACTTAACTAAAACCACAAATAAGTGAATAACCAAACCCATCAAATAAGAGACATTCTAATCCATAACAAAACCTCTTATCTCTCAAAAAATTATCAATGAACAAAACCCGTAACAATTAAAAATCAAAAAATTACGACAAAAATCAAAAGGAGGACAAATACCCGGATACGAGCAGTATCATCTTGAACCGATTGATGAAGCAACGGAACATCTCTTCTCATCTGCCGCAACCTCTCTTGTTTTGCAACAACTTTATTCGAGCTATAGTCATACGCGCCCATGTCTTGCTATGATTATACACAAACAAAAAAAAAAAACCAACAGAATTAAAACAAAAACAAGCTAAATTGCAGCGAAATTGAGAAGAAAAGAGAGAGAAAATGAAACCATTTGGAAGAGTTGAAGTCTCGTCTGAAAATGGAGCTTAACTTGATAGGTTTCCTATAATAGCTTCTGACTGCATATGCAACTGAGATTTTCTCTCTCCTCTGACTTACAGAAGGTGGAGTGATCGAGGGAGAAGAAGATGAAGATTTGAGGAAAGAGAATGAGTTGTGGAATTTTAACGGTTATTCTTGTTCTGGAGTGAGTGAATGAATTGAGATGTTGGAGGTGGTGGGGTTTATTGAAGTTCATCATATGAACTATTAGAACAGAAAAGTAGAATAGATTTCCTACTGACTTTCAGTTCATTTCTTTATGAAGAAAATGACATTAGCATAGAAGAGAGATATAGAGAGAGAATAGAAATGAGATTTTATTAACTGTGTAATTGAATGAATGAATCTCATTATACAATCTATATTTATACTAGATGTAGCTATCTTTATTACAGAGAAAGAAAGCTAACAGAATTGCTAACAGAAAGTTATTACATCCAACAACTTGTAACTAACTAAATGCTGAGCTGGAATCTGCATCTTTACTTGGGCTGTTCATTTGTTTCACTTGGGCTTGAACCTTTATGTGAGCTTGGGCTGGTAAGCTGAGATGGTATACTGTGTATATCAACACCCCCCTCAAGCTAGGAGATGGAGAAAAGGACATGCCTAGCTTGGAAAGAAGATAATTGTGTTGAGGAGAAGGAAGGGCTTTGGTGAAGACATCTGCTAGTTGTTTAGCAGTAGGCTTAGCTTGTAGGTGAGATCAATGAGACCTTCTAAGACCTTTTCCCTTGTAAAGTGGCAATCAAGTTCTATGTGCAATGTGGATAGCACTCTGATTGTCCTTTCAGCTGCTACTGCCTCAGAGATTACATGGCTAGTCAGATTACTTCATGATCTTCAAGTTTCTAATCTCAAGCCTGTTACTCTTAATTGTGACAATCAGAGTGCTATCCACATTGGCAGAAATCTTGTCTTTCATGAAAGGACAAAGCACGGCCAGGTGTGTGAGCAATGTCTCTCAATACATGAATAAGAGCCTGGAGGTGATGCTGTCTAGGTTGGGTGATGAACTGGCTCAAGGTCTGAACAGCAAAGGAAAGATCAGGCCTTGTGTGTGTGAGGAAGTTGAGCTTCCCAACTATGCATCTGTATTGAGTAGGATCTGTGAACTCTCCCTCATCAGCTAACAATTTGAGATTGATATATAGGAAGAGGAGTTTTAGCAACTTTAGACACATCAAAACAGCAATCTTGGAGAAGTTCTTTAGTAAACTTCTTTTGGGTTAAAATGATGCCTTCATTGATGTGAGTGACTTCTATGCCCAGAAAATAATTTAACTTCCCCAAATCTTTGATACTAAACACTTTGTGAAGATGTGTTTTAAGAGTATCAATGGTGCAGAAATCTGAACCAGTAAGAATGATGTCATCTACATAGATGGCAGCAATAGTAAGAGGGGGAGAAGAAGAAATAAATAGATCGAGAATAGTCATTTTTAGATTGAAGATAGCCTTGGGCAAGAAGTTCAGCTTGAAGCCTGGCAAACCATTGCCTTGAAGCTTGCTTCAAACCATAGAGAGACCTTTTAAGTCTGCAAACATGATGAGAAGGATTAGGAAAGCCTTCAGGAGCCTTCATGTAGACTTCCTCATCTAATGTACCATGTAGGAAGGCATTATTAATATCCAATTGATGGATATGCCATTTCCTAGATGCTGCAACAGCCAACAAACACCTGACAGTAGCCATCTTGACTACAGGAGAGAAGGTTTCAGCATAGTCAATTCCATATTTTTGTGTAAAGCCCTTTGCAACCAGACGAGCTTTATATCTCTCCAAGGAACCATCAGCCTTTAATTTGACTTTAAAGACCCATTTGCAGCCTATGGCTTTCTTCCCTTTAGGTAAAGGCATTAACTCCCATGTACCAGTTTGCTCTAAGGCAGATAACTCCTTTTGCATAGCAGTAACCCAACCTGGATCTTGAACAGCTTCCATATAACTTGTAGGTTCAGTCAATGAGCAAGCTTGACTAATGAAGACTTTGTTAGACTGAGGTAAGTGATCATAGAGAACAAGATTATACCAGTGAGATGTAATAGTGTGAGCAATACAAACATATGAATCCAGGTATTTAGGAGTTTGTTTAGGTCTGGTGGATTGTCTAGGAAGGGGTTGAGGTGAAGAAATAGGAGAAGAAACAGTAGAAACAGAAGATACAGGAGTATGATGATTAACAGTAGAAACAGGAGGTGAGGAAGTATGAGCAGAAGTATGAGGTGTAAGATCTAGAAAAAGAAAACAATCAGGGACATCAAATGATGAATTCATGTCATATGTAGTATGTGCTGGGAGAAAAATAGGTTGAGAAGTGGATTGGAGAGGTTGAGATAAAGAATGATGGTAAGGTAAATGTTTTTCGTGGAATATCACATCCCTAGAAATGATGAATTTATGATTTTCAAGATCATAAACTTTGTAGGCTTTTTGTCCTGGTGGGTAGCCAAGAAAGATACATGGTGTAGCTCTAGGATCAAACTTTGTCCTATGTGTTTTAATGGTAGAAACATAACAGAGACACCCAAAGACCTTTAAGTGTTCAAGGGAGGGTTTGCAACCATAGAGCAATTCATAGGGAGAATGGAAATGCACACTACTGAGTGGCATTCTGTTTATTAAATGAGTAGCACATACAAGACATTCTCCCCAAAACCTTGCTGGCACTCTGGACTGAAACAGAAGAGCCCTTGCAGTTTCTAGAAGGTGTCTGTGCTTTCTCTCCACAACACCATTTTGTTGTGGAGAATCAGCACAACTTCTTTGATGTAGGATCCCCTTGGTATGATAAAGTTGTAAAATATTGCCTTCACATAACTCTTTTGCGTTATCAGTTCTGATACAAAGAACTTGAGCTTTAAACCGAGTTTTAATAAGAGTGAGTAGCATATGCAGAATAGGTATAGAATCAGTTTTGTGTTTCATTAAGAAGACCCATGTGTGTCTGGTAAAATCATCAACAATAGTTAAGAACATATTACAACCATCATGTGTCTTGGCCTTATAAGGCCCCCAAACATCAACATGTAAGAGATCAAAAGCTTTAACAGTGCTAGAAGAAGAGAATTTAGGAAATGAAACTCTAGTCTGTCTAACTTTTGGACATACCTGACAAACTGTATCAGCTGTCATATTATTTGCAAAAAAATTATTGATGAGATGTAGTTTATTGAATGGCATGTGTCCTAGCCTCAAATGCCATAATTTAGCATCTTCAATGAGAGCTGTACAAGCTGTTCTATCAGAGGAAGTTGAAGAGGGCAATTCAGGAACCTTTCTCTTCTACTGCATACAAGCCAGATTGAAGTTCACCAAGAACTTGGGAATGATTCAGTGAGGGGCCCTGAATCACACACTTGTTATGAGAAAATATGATTTCACATGATAAATCTTTGCACAACTTATGTGTAGAGAGAAGATTAAACTTGAATTCTGGGACATGAAGGACATTTTCAAGTTTAATCCCATTGTCAAGAATAACTGTACCAATATGCTTCACTGTTGCAGTTTTCCCATCAGCTATTGTAATAGTGTTAGGATAGGCAGTAAATGGTGAATAAGAAGCAAATAGTTCCAGATTGGAACATATATGATCACTAGCTCCACTGTCAACTATCCATTTAGAGTGAGCACTACTGAGTAAACATGTACCTGCAACATAGGCACTGGCAATGGCATTATCTGGCTTCTGTGGCTCAGAAACTTGCTTGCTAAGAAGTTGAACAAGATGATTGTACTGGCTGATAGAGATAGGAGCAGAATCTTGATCTTCTTTAGCAAATTCATCATAATCAGTGTCACCATGAGCAACTGCAACTACCTTCTTCCCTTTACCTTTGTAACCTTTTCCTGAGCCATAGCCAGGAGGAAAACCATGTAATCTATAACATTTTTCCTTTGTATGGCCAGGCATATGACAATAATCACAAGAGAAACTTCCAGTAGAAGAAAAATTCCTCTTGTTGTTGACAGGAAATCTAGTGTACCCCTTGGATACTTGATTTCTCTCTTTTTGATCAGTTGCTGCAAATGCCATATGTCCCAAAGAATCTGCAGATAATTCACTCGCTTGCCTTTGTTTTTCTTCTTGACTTAACAACCTATAGGCTAGTTGTATATTAGGTAAGGGCTGCATCATAAGAAGGTTGCTTCTGACGTTACTATACTTGCTATCAATCTTCATCAAGAGCTGGACTAATCTTTCTTCTTGTTGTTGTTTGAGAATTTTCTTTGTGATGACACAAGAACAACCAGTACATGTGCAAACTGGAATAGGATTCATTGCACTCATTTCATCCCAAATACTCTTGATCTGAGTAAAAAAATCAGCTATAGAAGCAGATGGATCATGTGAAAGATCATGAAGAGATTGTTGCAAAGAGAATAGTTGTGGACCAGAACTTTGAGAGAATCTTTCCTCTAAGTCTAGCCAGACCTCTCTTGCTGTTGTACAGTATTTGACACTTCTTGCAATTGTATTATCAAGAGATCTCAAAAGGTATGAGATGATGATGTTATTGCATCTCTCCCAAGCAGTAAAGAATTTGTCAGTTATAGGTGGTTTATCAAGAGTACCATCTACAAACGACATTTTATTTTTGGCAGAAAGAGCAATGATCATACTTCTCTTCCATTCACCATATCCTACTCCAGTAAATCGTTCAGAAACAAGTGGAAGAGTAGGATTTTCAGAAGGATGAATGAAGTAAACACTAGTTGGATCTTGTGTAGGAGGTAAAGTGAAAGTATTTGTGTTTTCAGAAGTTGCAGACATGTTAAGACAGAAAAAGGAGAAAGATGAAAGAAATTGAATCAATCACCGAAGAAATTAGGCGAAAATATGTACCTAATTTGATGCTGATTCATTAGAATCTTGAAAATTGAAGAGAAAAAAAAAATCTGAGATTTCACCTAAGAATAGATTTCTGAAAAAGAATGATTCAGCTTAATATTGCGAAGATCTCAATTAATTTGCGAAATTTGAAGCTCTGATACCATATTGAAGTTCATCATATGAACTATTAGAACAGAAAAGTAGAATAGATTTCCTACTGACTTTCAGTTCATTTCTTTATGAAGAAAATGACATTAGCATAGAAGAGAGATTTAGAGAGAGAATAGAAATGAGATTTTATTAACTATGTAATTGAATGAATGAATCTCATTATACAATCTATATTTATACTAGATGTAGCTATCTTTATTACAGAGAAAGAACGCTAACAGAATTGCTAACAGAAAGTTATTACATCCAACAACTTGTAACTAACTAAATGCTGAGCTGGAATCTGCATCTTTACTTGGGCTGTTCATTTGCTTCACTTGAGCTTGAAACTTTATTTGAGCTTCGGCTGGTAAGCTGAGATGGTATACTGTGTATATCAACAGGGTTTGTTGGCGGTAGCTGGTGGCAGTCGGGGAAGGTGGAACCTTAGCATGCAAGTTGAGTGTTAGCGGTGTTCGAATTGTAGAAGGGAGCTAAGGAGGGAGAATGAAATAAGAGCAGGCTGTTAGACCAAAAAAAATAAATGAATATGAACTGCTGCAGTTTTAAGAGAACCGGACCGTTAACTGAAATCGGGTTTGTGTTGCCCAAATTCCCACCCAAAATTTTGAGGATTTACCGATTCGATTCTCTTAAGGACAGCAGCGGTTGTATTATGACATATAGCATTTTTTCCATTGGTGAAAGTAGGACAATTTCGATTAGAATGTAGTAATTTTTGATTAATTATTTGAAACTTTCTACTAACGTCTATTTTCGTATCTTATTCGATCTTGATGATGAGAATTTGATGATGCTTAGTTTAGTTTCTCCCGCTTAAACAACGATATTGTTGCATCAAAGTCAACTAACTAAGTATATTTTTCATTCTCAAAGCTCATTGTTTCCCTCTATCAGTGGGTCTAAAGTCTAATGTATCTGTTATTATGAGTTATGATTTTCAGGTAGTTAGTTACAGTTTCATCAAAATACATGTTTTAGGTAATTAGTTATGGTTTTCTGGTAATTAATTATGGTTTCTAGGTAAACAGTTATGGTTCCGGATAAATAGTTATATATTTATAAAGTTAATAGTTATGCTTTTTAGTTATTAGTATATGTTACATGTTATTAGTTATAGGTTATAATTATGGTTCTAAGTAAATAGTTATATTTCTAAGGTTAATAGTTATAGTCGTTAATTATTAGTAATTGTTTACACATTATTGTTCTATTTTTTATGTTATTAGTTATAGTTTTTGAGATCAAATATGGTCTTGGGTGCATACTAAATAGTTATGGTTTGCTTGTTATTTGTTATGATTTTCGCATTAATAGTTATTGTTTTGGATTGTTAGTTATAGGTTTAGATAAAAATTTATTGTTTTGGATTATGATTATGGTGTTTTGGTTGATTTTATGGTTTTAGGTTGATAATAATGTTTATTCGTTAATAGTAATGAGTTCTAATTTATTAGTTAACATAAATTCATAACAAGTTCGTCTGTAAAAATATTTGTGCACTTTTTGCAATTAGTTAACATTTTTTAAGACTTTGGTTACGGTATACTGATAGACCGTAATCAAATGCGCTTGAATCATCACGTCTCACATTAGTCTTAATGTGAGACAATCTCTTCAGAGACTTACTCTTTCATTTAATAGAATGATCCGAAAATTCTTTCTTCCCCTTTGAAAAGTCCAAATCTTGAAAAAGGCTCGTTTGCCATCATCATAAATTTTTAGTTTTTGGTTGTAATATTTTAGAGTCATATAATGTAAATATGAAAACTATTTATTTCGGTTGGTTTTTACATTTCTAATTTTTATTAGATAAATGAAAACAAAACAAATGACGAACAACCTAATTTAGGAGAAATATTTAAGAGATTGATTTGACTATTTAGAAATGACACGAGAGAATATCATTACTAGAAAGATACAATTTCAAGTTCGAGATCTAAGGTTTCCAGCTTGAAATTAGTTTTTATTGTACATTTTTCCATCAACTAATTGCTTATATGTATAAATTTATTCTTAGGTTGAGATGCCTCATTCTTTATCTTTACATCCTATATGTGAAGTCCCCAAATGAAATTGTGGATGAAAGTAGAATAGAGGTGGGTGATATTTTCATGAGAATTTTTAAGAATGAAGTCAAAGAAGAGAAGAAAAAGAATACTAGATGGGAAAAAGGAGTAAAGAATCATAAAATACAAAGCGCAAGGAGATTGTTTGGAAAAAAAAATGTGTCACTTCTTAGTGAATGTTTGAACAAACTTCGATCATAGGTAGCTAGTAAACTGGGGTGTTTTTCTTTTTGGAAGATAGTAAATTATATGCCCATAAGTATGTGCTATCGTTGTGAGTCACTGTGTTTTCTAATGTAAACATGATCTTTGTTGAATGACGGGCTGGATATGAGTCGAGCCAAATCGAGCCGAATCATATCAATGTTCAGCTTGATATATAACACTTTAATTTGTAAGGCTCAAGTTCGGTATGAACTTTTAAAATGAGCTCGAGCTCGGTTCGAAAGGTGTTATTGAAGATCGAGTTCGTATTCGAGCTTGACTTAATACAAACGAACCAAACTTTTAATCGAGTCTTAGGCATAAGGAATTTTTTTATATTTTGCAAATGCATAATTATTGGGATTTTTGGGAACTAAGAAAGGAAGAGTAATAATATAGCAGCTAGGTTGTATGAAGATTGACGGATGTATTGACTTTATACTTCATAAGTCATAATTCATAAGGCATAAGATATACCAAGCGTATTTCTAATACTAATTTTGTATATTCGAAATGTTTACAAGCTAACAAACCAAATACTTTATAGTTCGAGTTCGGTTTGTTAAATAATCGCATGTTTTTTTGGGCTTCAGTTCGGCTCATTTAAAAACGACTAAGCTCGAAGCGAAAATTTAACGAGCCAAATTCGTATTGTTCACTAATAGTTCTATTCGTTACCCGCCTTTACCATCACAATAGATTGTGATAGATATGTGGTGTACTTAGGTTATTAATTAAGGTACTTCACATATCAAAACTTTTATCCATCACGCCTCTTTAAATGTCAGTAAGCACATTAGCCTATTGAATGCTAAAGAAATTCTACATTCTCCAAGAAGAAAGACTCGACTAGCTACTTAAAGAATAAGACGACTCCTTATAAATATATAGAAATTGTCTCAATAAAATAAGTCAAACACGATACACCACTACATTTCAATTTCCTAATTTCAAGGATGATACCTTTTATTAGAAGTGTGTATATATGGACCAGGATTGGAATTCGGACTGGACCAAAATGGACCGGACCAAATCGGAACTGGAAAATTCCGGTCTAATCTTTGGTCCGTAAAAATTTTAAGTTCCGAATTTCCGATCCGGGGGATCGAATTTTCAGTTTTTTTTTTAATAAAAACAAATTTATGGGTTCAAAAAGTTGAAAAGTTGAAAAGCTAAAACCCTAATTATCATTGTCGGTAGAATTATCAACTCTTAATGTATCAAATTCATAAATATATTTAAATCTAAGCATATAATTTTTTTAAATACAGAGTCCGGTGCAACCGTTGCAAAATCGTATTCAACCGGAAAAATTTTGGTCCGAATTTCCAGATTCCGGTTCAGCGGTGCACACCCGTACCTTTTATACTTCATGGAGAAATAGTATAGAAGAAAATGACATTGAAGAGAATATAACTACTAATTATTTTAGAATTAGAAAAAAAAAACTACCAATTATTTTAGATCAGCCTCAAATTTAAACATGCTATTAAACATATAAACAAATTCTAGGAATATTTCTATTATCATCAAATATATTTAAGTGTTGTTTGGTTGGAAACTATTTCCCTTGAAAATACAAATTCCTAGGAAATACATTATGGGTGTTGTGTTTGGGTGGAGAGAAATGGGAGAAGCATAGGAAATACAAATTTTAAGGGAAATAGAATTTCCTATGAAACATGGAAAATCACTCACCAAGCCCCCCCTTGGTGAGTAATTTCCTATAGTGTCAACCAAATAATTTTGTCTAATTCCTAGGAAATTAACAAGGAAATTTTTTTTCCATGAAATGTAAATTCTCATGCGAAATTACTTCCCATGTGAACCAAACGAGTCCTTATACTTGAAGCCTTGTTTGTCTATTTGGTCTCGAAAAAGTTTCACAATCCCTCAGCATTCTCGAATTGAATTTACTGAAAATGACATTGAAGACAATATGCCTACTATAGTCTATAAATGACAATTAGTATCACAAATTTAGTTTCCTATAAATTAAAGCCGAATAAAATTCAAATACAAACATCAGAACAAGAGTATGATTGATTAAGACACAAATGTCTTCATAATCATTGAATAGCATCGTCAACAAGTCATAATGTAATTGATGATAAATTTCAATTAGTTGCAGCTACTTTTCCCAAATTACAAATTATTCAACACTTGATAATTATATAAGCAGCTAGTGGTGGTAGATGGTTGAACCCTTGAACATTTGATCCTGTGAAATTGAAATTTGAATTATATACATCAGTAAATGTAAACGAGTCAGTACCCCTAGATTATACAAATAGTACTATATGACCAAGACCAAGTAATATGAATTCTGGAACTGAATGTATCACACCAATATCACAACCATCTATTTGCTGTGAAAGATATATAAATATTGCATGCTACTTTTGCGAGATTTGGCTTATTATGTATATCAGCGATTACGATAGGTGGTATGTAGTGCCAAGACTGCCAACCACGATATGTACAAATGAACAGGACATTACTTTAAAAAACGACACTTACATGTTATACATAAATATAATTTATTTCACAAACAAGAAAAGTATAAAACAATTTAGGAAAAATTCACAAAACAGAGAGTTCAATTATTATCCATTTTCTTTTATAAGTCCCAGCTATGGATTATTTTCTGCAGGTCTCAAGTTTACTATCTTGTGATTTTCATAGGTCTTGCGTTACTTATAACCAGTTTAGAAGGTAAGATTTTTAAATATTTACCATCTTCGAACACTTTCAGCAAATGACAAAGACCTATAAAATGGGGCCAACGTTTAAAAATCTTATCATTTAAGCCGTTTATAAGTAATTCATGACTTATAAAAATCACAAGATGATAAACTTGAGACCTGTAGGGAATAATGCATAGTTGGAACTTATAAAAGAAAATGGGTAATAGTTTGGCCCACTCTTGTGAATTTCTCCAACAATTTATGGGATTGGATGTTGTTTTTAGTTTTTAGTATTTTCACTTCTACTTCATGGTTGCTAAATGCAACCTCATTTTACTAAACACAACACTTCCCTCATAACTCATTTCTCTCTCTAACTATTCCTCTATCCATTTTCCCTATTCGTACTCTTCATATTTCGTCAAAATTGGGGCTGGTTCTTCCAATTCTCCATATATAATTTGTAGTTTTAATTCTCAATAATTCTCCTTTCTCCCTCTTCCTCAATAAGTTTTTCCTTCGTTCTCCATTTACATGTGGTAGAACCAACATAAATTTTTTCATTCGATGAAACGAAAGTATCCTTTGGGTGATGTTCGAGAGTTATTTGTGTTCTTGCTAAGAGAATTGGGTCTTGATTTTTCTAGATTGTGCATGAAGACACTGTTTCATGTGATCTCCATGAAATTAAAGAGATTGTTTCGTGCAATCTGTAAGAAACATATGCATCTGTATCGTGCAATATGCACAAAACAGAATAGACAGTTTCGTTGAATCTGCTAGAAACAGACTAATGAGTTTTGTGTAGATTGCACGAAATAGGGCAAATCGATTCATAATGATTCGCCTGACATTGCATAATTACAGAAAAAAAAATGAACAGCTTACATCAGATTGAAATTCGTTTGGGTCAAAATTATCGTCCATTGAATATCAGATTAAAGTTTGTAAATTAGGTTTTCGAAAAGTTTTTCTCTCTAACAGTTAGAAAGGAGGAGGAGAGAATAATTAAAGAGAGAGAAGTGTTTTTTAGAAATTAAGGATATGATAATGAGGGTTTTTAAGGTTGTGTTAGTAAAGTGAGGCTGCGTTGAAGTCCTAACAACTAATAAGGAATGATAATAGGCCTAATTTATTCCAACTAATGAGCTCTACTCGAGTTGAAGCTCAACTTGAAATATAAAAGAGCCAGTTGAGCAGAATTGATGTGTGAGTGGAAGCACAAATGAGTCATATTTCCTTTCTTTAGTAGTTCTTGAAAGTTTCCTGTAAGTTCTTTAATTTTCTTGAAACTTTCTTGATTTTTCCTTTAATGTTTTTGTTAGTTTCTTTAATTAGTTTTACTTCCATGTTTTCACTTTCCAGTTGGAGAGGTTTACATGGTTTGAGCTAAGGTTTTCTTCACGTTATTTAATTCATTTTAGGCGTGTGTTAGCTAAGTTAGAATCCTATTATACTGAGGAGTCTAATTCTACTTAGTATTAATTAGTTTGTTTTATCTTCGATTGTTTAGATTAATCAGAAGTCTTAGTATTTAGTTACCTTATTTTTATTAGATAAACCGTGTGGTTTATTGAGTTTTTTTTAAAAGGACTGCTCGAGCATTTTATATAGTAAGTCAATTTCCACTAAAGCAATATTACTTTGAGGGGAAGACCCAATAAAAATTAACTCGACATTACTTCTAGTATCCAACATAGCCACCATATGAGCTACGATATTACATGCACGTTTAACATGATAAAACACACAATAATAAAAAGAAGGTTATCATTCTGAATGTCAACAAAGACTAAGTAGATAGGAGAAAAACCCTTGGTCATCCTCTTTGCTGAATTTACAGTTTCCATTGCATCATTTTTTATCACAATATTTGCGTACCCAAGTTGCTTGGCCATCAACAGACCTGACCATACTGCTTGTGCCTCGGCCATGTCCGGAGTGGTAGCATTGATTTGTTTGTTGCAGCCACAAAAGCTTCCCCTCATAGTCTCTAATAGTCACAACGACACATGCCATAACATTATCAAGTATGTGTGCATCCGTGTTTACCTTGAGAATCCCATACACGGGGCGGGACCACGAACAGGAATTGAACCCAACATCAGTTGTTGGGGTTAGGGTTGTTCAATGTCGAATATCGAATTGGATCAGGTCCGAAAATTTCGAATCAGATGAATTACGATCCGAATTTTTTACATATTCGAAATTTATGGATCGGACATCTGAATCGTCGGATCGGATCACCGATTTTTCGGATCGGATCACCGGATTTTTCGATGGGGCCATTGACATTTTGAAAAATTCTGATCTGTATCCAATCCGAAATCTTAAAATCGGATCGGATGTCCGAAATTTCGGATCGGATCGGCGGATTTTCGGATCGGATATTTTTTAATAGCCTTAGTTGGGGTTGCAGCAAAAAAATACCTTCTTCGCACAACGTCTATACTCCTCCACCATAACACCATTCTTACATAACCTGCAACAACAGACAAAACATGAAGATTATCGTGCTCAAAGAACATTTTGTTTCTATAGGTCCAAGCAACCCATAAGAAAGGTGTCATAGTACGTAAATCAGCATCACATAGCTTCTTTGATAGCCACACCTGTTAGTCTAGTATAAACACTAGATCAACTACAAGAGGAGGGGAGGTGAATTGCAGTTGTGGAGATTTTTGAACTTTTTGCGAATAATAAAACTTGAAAGCTAATAAAGAGAATAGATAATAAGGGAGAACACAAGAAGATACTTTTAACAAGGTTATCTTTCACAATTCTATAGGAAGAAACCTTTATCCTTTTATTTATAATAGTTATTACAACTTATTATAAATCAATCCTCACTTTGTTCTTCTAGGAACTTGTTCCCAGTCACCTTGTTTCCCCTGAACACGTGACTTTCCTCACTTGACTTTACTCAAAGTCTTATCTTTCTCTTTCTCTTTCTCTTTCACACTCTGATTACAAATATTTTGTTCTCTAAATCTCATTCACCCAACACTCGAAAGTAATACAAGAATTATTGCTTTGAAGAGTATAAAACCCAAATAACTTTCTAATAAATAAGACAATAAATCTGGAAAGTTGTTAGTTTATTCTGGTTTTGGTTGAGCTGTTTGTAGAAGATTTTAACAGATCCTATTTTTGCTCCACTACATAGACATGGATGTTCGAAGTGGCCCATGATCTATCCGTTGATGTAGCCATTATATCCATGATGTTCTCCCACTAAATCCACGTACATTCAGCCACCACTCCATAAATTAAGCATGGAGTTAGTTGTTGAGCGATATTGGCTTGGTTGGTTAGTTACTTCTCCTAGATTCTAGGAACTGACTGCCAGTCAGTTTTCAGTCTCCCTAGAATATAGGAACATCAGTTTGAATTCAATTTCCTTCTTAATAGCTCGGTTTGTTATTGATCGTTACTTCCTCAACTTCCTCATTAACAAACACATACTCCAGCTAATATCATGGAATCTTATTTTTATTGAAAATAATATTTCATGTTATTAGGTTAGTTCAAAGCAATTAACAACATGTAATATTCAAGTCCATGTAATAATTAATTTAAATAATCTGACTAGGTTAAACACAACCAATTCTCCACAAGTAATAATTAAATTAATTATTAACAAAAGAATATAAACTAATTTATATGCAAGGATTAAAACATAAATATAATCTAAGTCCACAAATAAATCCTAATTAGAACTAATAATTTTAGACTCAAAAATATATTATTTGTCATCATTAAAACAGTGAATACAACAACACCCAATTAGCATCAAAACAGGAGGAAGGAGTATGTATCGATTCACTTGCCAGAACACTTTTATTCCAAATTTCTTTAGCAACAATGCAATCAAACAGGGCATGAAATATTGTCTCATTGTCATAACCACAAATAGGACATGTACCACTTTATGTAATGTTACGATATAAAAATAGTAGTGTCAGAAACAAATTTTGCCGATGGGTTAGCCTGATATTGATCTGACTTGAAATTGGTTCGACTTATGAGGGTTAGTCCCCAGACCTGACCGGAACCTGACATGGAATTACCCATACCTGACCAGCACCCAGCAAGATCATATTCTGTCCTAACTAAATCGACCTTCATTCAAAAGCAAACCTGGCTGTAAAACCAAACAGATATTAACCATAAACCCGACTAAATTCGGTAAATACTCGATTTATTTATGACCAACCCGAATTCAACTATAATTCATGCTAACCAGATAAAATAAGATTTGGTTACTTTAAGGTTTGCCTGTTTTGAGGCAACACAATAGCTAATCAAAAATTTTGTATCCTTAAAGCCGAAAGGAAGACTCATTATACCAATAAGAAAAAAAAAAAATTTCATTTATAAATTTTGGTCCTCAATGCAATAAAAATCCATAGATGAAGCTGACGATTGGTAAATTAAGAACGTCGCTTAGTTCGATTTTTCGAACGATGTTTTTTTGAATTTTGGGCGTTTTCAGATTTTTATTTTTAATTTCAGGGGAAGGGGGAGGGTGTTGCACGACGGTTGCAGGGGAAAGGGTTTGAGCGACTGCAAGGGAAGGGGGGGAGGGGTCTAGTGGTGCGCCGGTACGATGCCGTGCAGGCAGGAATGCGGAGTGCTGCAGTGGGGGCCGGGACGCGGTGAGGAGATGTCGTTCCCAAAGGTACTAGCTACCGGAATTTTGAGCGCGCTGGTACTAGTGGATGTAGTCGGCGAGGTTGGTGTTGGGTTCAAGGTCGTGGTGGGTTGCGATGGTAAGGTGAGGACTAGGGGCTGGGTTTGTGGGGGGAGTGGGGGGCTGGGATTAGGGGTGGGGGCTAGGGTTAGGGGTAAGGGATGCAAGGATTAGGGTTACAGTAATAGGGTTAGGGTTTAATTTAGGTTAGTTAATTAGGGTTAGGAGAGGATTAGGGCCTAATGACTAATGGAAGTCTAACACTGTTAGTCAAAAGGGTATCTGATGCATTTTTTGGAAGAAGGGGTTATATGGTGAATTTGAAAAGTTGAAAGAATATATGGTGTAAAAAAAAATTTGTCAGGGATATATGGTGAAAAAATCGAAAAAAATAATCATATCAATAAGATAAAAGAAATTATATAGAAATGTTTGGCATAGTCCAATAATACCTTGCCTTCACAGGCTTCCTTAAACAAGCCCTTTGGAGCTTCTTAACCTGCAAAAGAGAAGACCTTATTATTAATTATTAGTATACAAACAAAAATACTTGATCACTATCAAAATTACTTGTCAATACAAGCACATAATTCAATTCCTACTACCAACAGGCTGTCAAAGACAATCAAATGGAGGAATTATCAAATGGACTTGGGTCCGATCCAGTATTAATCTAATGCGCCTATGAGCTTGATGATAAGTATTGAAAAAGATAGAATTGTATCCAACCAATAGGAGCAGAGTCTTATCTTAACAAGGACACTACCGGCTCCTATAGATACCTCCTGATCTGAGTCATAAGGTACATACACATACACTAATATACTCTACTTGAGATATACCGGCTATTACTCTTTACTGACTAAGGCATCGGAGGGGTGTTTCTCGGATCAACCCCCAAGGTTAGTTTACGTGTTCTATCTTGCAGGATACCAAACCGGCTTACACACTTGAAGGATCACTCCAAAGCATTTATTCTATACCAGAACAATAGTGTTTCAAATACACTTTTGTGAGGTGAAAACAGATCAAGAATAGAGCTCAACTTCTAATACTCTGGAAACAAGCCTCATGGATTTTTGTTAATATTAAATATCAATTTATTTGTTCAATGAATTAATAAATTTTAAAAAATAATGTCACCAAAGTAGATTCTGAATACTTTATATATATAATTTTCATTTTGGCCGGAACAATTGCACTAAATTGGAGAATAGCTAATGTTAGTAGGGATGACAATTAATTTTGAGTCTGATACAATTAATTTTGAATCTTATAAGAGGTGGACCTTTAAGATCCGATATAACTAATCCGAATTCGATTACTACTGCTATCTTAAAAATCGATAAATTATACGTTAATGTGATATACTTCCTCCGCATTTATTTACTTGCAAGATTAGAGCATGACACATGAATTTATGAGATGAAAGAGATAGATCTCTATTATATAAGCCAAGGAAAGAGCTATGGTATCTCCCTAAAAGACTTATCTACCCCTAATTTAAAACATAAACTACTTAAAATTCCTCATTCACTTTCTGATTTACAATTATATATAATAAGAAAAGTTATAAAAAGAGAAAACTAACATAATAGGTTTAAAATTGCCATCAAAAGATTAATTACGATGAGGAAACTAACCTAACAACGAAACTTTCCAACAATTGTAAATCCAAAAGTATAAAGTTTTCTTTTACTGAAATATTCAATAACAAATTACAAAAAACATAAGATAAAAATTCATAAAATTACTAGGAAAAAAGAGTATAAATCATCTTTTTATTTCTTGATTACTTAATTATCGTAGTCAAGATGTTATTCAATCGAAATTATTAAACCTGCTAAAAAAAAGTAAACATAGACCAAATTCTCTTATCTTCATTTTCAATCCTATGTTTTGTAAAGATTAATTGTATGTACGAAGTACATGTTTATTTTTTGCGATAATATTAATGTTTTTTACGATTTCGAATATTAGTATTCATACTAATATATTGTCATACGAGACTAGTAGAGATAAAAGAGGGTCTTGTGCTATGACAGAGATATAGAGAATATATTGACAAAAATGTCAATGCTTCAAATAGTATGCAACTTCCTAAATTTGGAAATCAAATGTTGTAAGCTAAGTTTAAAAAATGGAGGAACTATTTATTTGCATTATTATCTATAAGCAAGAGTAAATAATTAAATATAGTATAATTATTTCTAGATACTCTATTTTTCTAATCGTAGTTGATAATGTAGTAAATCTAACCCGATCTAAATCTAAGAAATATATTAGAACCCAAATTTGAGTTAGAAAATACAAGTATGAATTCAAACAAATTTGCATTAATTGACATAATCTGAAATTGAAGAATTAGAGTTGATGGCGCATTTGAACAGATCGAGTAATTTCAAATTGACGCAGCAAAAAGTAAATCTAATATAAAGTTTAAAGAAGTCCAATAAAGTATGAGTTTAATATGTTTAGATAAGTTTAAATCAGTTTAATTAAGTTTTGATAAGCTGCGATAAATTCTAACACCTTGTAAAATATCTTCAATAAGTTTGATAAGTTAAATGCATAAATTTAAGAAAAGTTAAACACACACCCCAGATCTTTCTCATTTCCACTCCAACATTCTAGGTGCTAGTGTGCTACCTTGATGAACTAACTAAACGAGAATCATAGCTTACCTACTCAGAGAAAGAAGATATATATTACGTGATTCGTTTACTAATTCCTTTTTGATAATACATAAATATCAGCCTGAAATTATATTTTCCCTAATAGGACTGCGCGAGAAACAAAAATCGTCTTGATTCACCGATCTATTTATCCCCCAATGATTTATATTCTTGTTAAGGAATCAAAATCAAAATCAAAATCAAAATCAAAATCACACCAAACATTATCATGAACGATCAAAAGAAAAAAAAAAAGATTATTAGATAAAGAAAAGCAGGCCCATATTAGACTCAAGCACCTTTCTCTACATCTCATGTGAGAACGAATTACTTTTGTACACACAACATGAATGTAAACTTAAAAAGTTGACAACGACTTGAAACAGAGGGGGCGGCCTCTAGAAAATGGGAATTTTTTAGAAGAAAAGCCCACAAGGCCTCGAGCAATCATAATGCCCATATCCGATATGGGCCAATATCATGGCATTTATATAATTTTTATGATAAAAATAATGTTAAAAAATTCTAATTTTTTTAGTTTTACATTTTTTTTTTTGGGAGCTTGTAAGGTGAAATCTTATATCATAT
Organism: Beta vulgaris subsp. vulgaris; assembly: GCF_026745355.1. NCBI lineage: Eukaryota > Viridiplantae > Streptophyta > Magnoliopsida > Caryophyllales > Amaranthaceae > Beta > Beta vulgaris. The sequence goes on from NC_079209.1 coordinate 13,214,337, forward strand.
CAGCTAGCTATTAAGTCATATCTGGACTACATCTAATCATATCAAGTATTTGATATGGAAAAAGTAGTCCCATATTAGATATGGGCAAATACTTTCTCCAAGGGCTCAGGGGAAACTAAACGGTAGTAAACATTAGAAATATCCTAAGCCACTAAAGAATTAATATATGAGGGTATGGATGGGTACAGGTAGGGACTGAGACGGATCCTCGTAGATCTAGACCTGCAAATTTGAATTTAGATCCAGACCTGTCCCAGGCCCATTGGGTCTAGCTAGAAACTACGGATCCTTACCCAGATTTAATAGATCCGGCGTGTCTTGGCCTCCTGGGTCCAAAATGATCTTAAGTTTAATATGAGTTCCGATTATTTTTTAACCTACGAGTTTTTTACTCCCGTTGTTTTAGTTATTTAAATGATAAAAGAACAAAATAATAGTTTAATTCTTGTACAAACATTTAAAATTAAAACATTCACAACAAGTTTATATGACTCTTGGTAAAAAGTTTTATTACTACTTTATATATTTTGTATTATAATACATATATTTATTATGTAAAAACGAAATTTAGTCTATGAGTCGGGTTTGGGTTTGAATTCACAAGACCCTGACCCAAACCAGAATTTCAACACCTAGACCCAGATCCGACCTAGACCCAATAGGTTTCAATCTTTTAGATCCATACTCTTAAAATGGGGCGGGTCCAATCGGATTGGGCCGGATCTCGTTTCCATATTCATCCCTATATGAGGGAGACTTAACTAAACAACCTTTTCTACCATTAATCCAAGGCAAGCAATGAACTAACTAATGAGCAACCTTATTGTCAAATTAAAAATCCAAGACACACTCTCTAACATATTACTAACACAAACAATATCATTAAGAATAAGATGAAAACTATCCATCTCGCTTTTGTGAAGAGATTGCGTTAACAAAGTGAAACCAATCAATTTCCACAGCCACATTCCAAAACCCGAGTCCACATCTGGATGCCAAATAACATAGCATTTCCTTCAACAATTAAAGGTTCCCGACAATCCTCCACCTTCCAAGCTACATCTAACAACACCTTGCCATCCATCCCCCCTAATCATCGCCTTTCCACACACCATTCATCTACATTTAGCTTAACAGAATCCTCCCCAGGTGTCGTCCAGTGCTGTTGAGCAGCTAACCCCGCATAGTTACCATCTTTATCTTCCACACAAAGTTCTGCCATGATTATATGCATGTAGGCCATTGTTTAATGGGGAGCACAAACGTCCCCTTCAAACATCACCCTATTTATGACATTACAGATAGTCCAACATATTGTTATCAAAAGCCCATGCTCCATACAATGGAGTTGCTCAAGACACGCTATTGCCAAGTCCCAAAAGTCGATACACCCCTTGCACTAATTCGCCTACCCCACTTGAATTCCCGATAGAGCTGGCAATTATCCTTGAGTGAGTAGATTATCCACCCACCCACCCACCCCAGATAAATGGATGAAAACCTACAATGAGGCAGATGACTTGTGGAGGGCGTGGTAGGCGGAGCGGGTCACGGGAAGGGTCGGAGATTGGTGAATTTTTTTTGACCCGTCAGTCTCCCCATCACCCGCTCCATCCATCAACTCATGTAATATATATATATATATACATATATATACATATATATACATATACATATATATATGTATATATATACATATATATGTATATGTATATATATGTATATATATACATATATATGTATATAATATATATGTATATATATACATATATATGTATATGTATATATATATATATATATATATATATACATATATATATATATATATATATATATACATATATATTATATATATATATATATATATATATATATACATATATATATATATAATAATATATACATATATATATATATATAACAATATATATATATATATATACATATATATATAATATATATACATATATAATATATATTATACATATATATATATATACTTCCTTCGTTTCCTAAAGATCTTCCCTCTTTCCTTTTAAGTGTGTTTCCGAAACATCTTCCCTCTTTTACTTTATTACTTTTCTGAAATTTTTTTTTGCCCTTTTTACCCTCTCATGTCCTATCATACGGTCCACCATTACATTCTTAATTCAATTTTACTCCCTTTATCTCTCTTACTTTACCCACCCCACACCCCACACAAATGGATCCTCGATATATGTAGGAACATGAAAGATCTTTAGGAAACGAAGGGAGTATGTATATATGTATGCATGTATGTGTGTGTGTGTGTGTCTATATATATATATATATATATATATATATATATATTATATAATTATATATTATATATAATATATTATTATATAATATATATATATTTATCTATTTATTTATTCATTTATTTGGGCTCAATGAATTAGTAGCCTACTCCAGGAAAAATTAAAACCCCCTCGGTTCAACAGAAGGGCATTCAAGTTCATGGTCCCATTCAACCAAGAAATTATGGAAGCGTCTACTCAAGGAGAAATTAACCACCACCCCAATTAAACCATTTGCGGGTCTGATCGACCCGGATGATCATATAGCCACCTACAAAGCTCAAATGAGCGTTCAGACTAGCTGTGAAGCTACTCCGTGTCGATTTTTCCGTATCACACTCAAAGGCCTCGCCCTAAGTTGGTCCCAAGAACTGCCTACCGGAATCATGACCGACTTCTCAATACTTGAGGACCTAGTCATCCATCAGTTCGTAGCAGGGAAAAGGCAGAAAAAGACAAGCCTCCATCTGATGGGGGGCAAACATAAGAAAAACAAAAGCTTGGTCGACTACATCAAAAGATTCAATGAAGAATCACTAGAAGTTTCAGACTTACGAGATGCGGTGGCATACGCCGCACTAATGTCCGGACTCCAACCTGATCGGCTTAGATGGTTCTTGGCAGAAAGCGAGGTAAAAACCTTCTCAGAGGCGATTACTAAGGCTCAAAGGTTCATTCAGGCGACATACATATGTCGCCACTCGGATGACAGAAGCAAGAAGAGAAAGGAAGAAGGAAACCGCAAGGAACAATCGAAGTAACAAAACACGGCAAGTCGGTCAGATAGGTTCAGTGACCATGGTCACGACCCCCGGTTCAGCAAGAACCAAAGGGAATTCTATCAAGTCCAGTCTATCTTCCCACGAGCCTTGAAATTCTAAGGTACATGCCCCAACATGTCCTCGAGTATTTGGATTGTGCGCTCTGTCTGACCATCAGTAACAGGATGAAATGATGTACTCATTTTCAACTGTGTCCCTAAGGCTTCTTGAAGCTTCTGCCAAAAATTTGATAAGAAGTAAGACGCTCCTTCAACGTCTGAAAAGCCTTCTCACAATCATCATTCCATTCATACTTGGTGCACTTCTTCATCAAACTCATCAATGGGGGAGCTATATATTTTTGAAAAATCTTTCACGAATCTCATACAGTAGCCGGCTAGACCAAGGAAGCTGCGAATTTCAGTAACATTCTTCGGAGTAGACCATTCCAAAACCTCTTGAATTTTAGATGGATCAACTGAAACACCCTCCTTAGAAATGATATGACCCAGAAAAGCCACTTTCTCGATTCAGAATTCACATTTGGAACTTTGCATACAAGTGATTTTCTCTCAGTATTTGCAAAACAGCACGGAGGTGCTCTTCATGTTCATTCGCATTCTTTGAGTAAATCAATATATCATCAATAAACACAACACCAAATTTATCCAAATAAGCTCCGAATACCTTGTTCATTAAATCCATTAACACCGCTGGAGCATTAGTCAAGCCAAAGGGCATAACTGTAAACTCATAGTGTCCATAACGGGTACGGAAAGCTGTCTTTGGGATATCTTTATCTGCAACACGAAGCTGATGGTAACCTGATCTCAAGTCGATCTTAGAGAATACTCCTGCACCGGCCAACTGATCAAACAAGTCATCTATCCTTGGCAATGGATACTTGTTTTTCACAGTGACGTTATTGAGTTCTCTGTAGTCAATACATAATCGTAGGGTACCATCCTTCTTCTACACGAAAAGAACTGGTGCGCCACAAGGTGATACACTAGGTCGAATGTAGCCTTTATCTAGCAACTCTTCTAATTGAGTTTTCAGTTCTCTCATCTCAGCAGCCGCCATCCGATAAGGTGGCTTTGATATAGGTCCCATTCCAGGCCAGGTACCAAATCGATGTTAAATTCCACATCACGCTTTGGAGGCATATTAAGAATGTCATCTGGAAACACATCTTGATACTCATTCACAACTGGGACATCTCCGAGCTTGGTCTTTCCTTACTAGTATCATGAATATGGCAAAGGTACATAGGGTATCCCTTCCTTAATTAAGACTTCAATGTAAGAGCAGAAATAATCTTCACTAGACAGCGACTATAAAGCACATGAACACCCTGATGACTCTCTATTGTTACCTTTTGTTTCGGACAGTCTCTCTTGGCTTTATACTATTCTAGCCAATCCATCCCTAGTATTACATCAAAATCTTTCAAAGGAAAAACTATTAGGTCAGTGAATAAGGTAGTTTCACCATAAGCTATAAGGACATCTAAATACATCCTATTACACGTGACACTTAGATCAGAAGGAATGAAAATATCGGCCTCACAAGGTGTGACACATTCTAAATTTAACCTTTTTGCAAAAGTTTCAGATATAAATGAATGTGCTGCACCTGAATCAAATAGTACGTAGGCAGGTGTAAAATGGATAGAGAAAGTACCGGTCACTGCATTCCCCTGGTTATCTGCGTGTATAACCCATCTCACTTTCTTACCTCGGTTTGTCAAAATTTTAGTTTCCTATCATCTTTAACTTAACCCAGTCCTTTATTAACCTAGGCTCTGATACCAACTATAACACCCCTGAATTTCGAGTGATTAATTCAATTAAATAATATTAAAATTGTTTAACTCTTACATATAGACTTTTGAATTTCCCTCTCGCGGGTTTTCCAGTTTCTTGCTGGGCGCCATGGCTAGAACTCGGGGATCGAAGCATTCAAAGTCAGTGACTAAGGGAAACGATAGAGCGAATGGTCCAACATCTGCGGATGCAAAGAAGACGCAAACTATTGATGAAGTAACGGGGATTGGATTGCTAGATGTCTCGGACCCAGAATCGATTGAAAATGAAGGTATGAATTTATCCCCTAAATCCTCTATTGCTGAATTGAAAAAACAAGATGAGGAGAAACAGTTGTTTTCTGAATGGTTAAATGTAATAAATAGTGGGGCTAAATCTGGGCAGCAAGTTGATTGTGGGTTTAATGGAGAAACTTCAAGATTGAATGGAAATGTGGTATCAATGAATGATAGTATTATTGGGGATATGAATACACCTAAAGAACAACAAATTAGTACTGAGAATGTTGCTATACCTGAAATTGATTGGGGGGATATTGAAGAGGAAGTGAATTATTGGGGATCTTCCATTGTTTATTTTGTTCTTGGAGCAAATCCTCCTTTTCATGTAATTGAGGGGTATTTGAGACGAATTTGGGGAAGGAGGGGCATTGATAAAGTTCCTGGTATTAGTAATGGGGTTTTCTTGGTGAGGTTTGAATTAATGGCCGTAAGGGATGAGATTTTAGCAGAGGAATGCCAATTTTTTGATGGCAAGCCATTGATTACACAAGCATGGGAACCGGATGTGGACTGGAGTAGAAAGGGTGGATTGAATTGCCAGGATTAGATTTCAAATACTGGGGTGTAAAATCATTAAACAAGGTAGTTGGGGCTGTTGGGAAATTCTTGAAAGAGGATCAGATAACTAAGAATAGGGAGAATCTGTCCTTTGCTAGGTTGCTTGTGGAGGTGACAGTGGATCAGGATTTCTCAGGAATATTGCAATTCAAGAATGAAAAGGGGGCTGTTGTTGAGCAGAAAGTGTATTATCCCTGGAAACCTATTACCTGTATGCAATGCCATGGATATGGGCACTCTAAGAAGGACTGCATCAAGAAGAAACAGGAGATACAACAAAGGAAGGTATGGGTTGTAAAACAAACCAAGATTGGTTATGGGGAAGGTTCTAAGGGGAATGGCTTTCAAGAGACAGTAGGTTTAGCCAAGGGAAATGGACAACACATGGGCGTTGGGCAGAATAATGACATGGCCACCACTGAGGTCCAGAATAGGTATGAGATATTGAATGATGCCACAACAGAGGAGATGTTTTATGATGTTAATCATGGAGATGTTGGTGAGGTGCAGGGGTTGAAGGCCCCTGAGGGTCATGGATAATTTTTTAGTTTGGAATGTTAGGGGGCTAAACAAGTGTAGTAAACAATTAAATGTGAGAAACTTTATTACTGCACACAATATTTCCTTGTTTAGCCTCCTGGAGACAAATGTGAAGATGTCTAAGATGGGGGCTCTTTACCAAAATTTGTGTCCGGGTTGGTGTTTTACAACCAACAGTTCTGTGGTTGATCAAGGTAGGATAGTAGTAGCATGGAGGCCAAATGCTTTCACTGCGTCTGTGGAGTTGGTTATTGATCAAGTGATACATTGTAAGATTGAACCTCAAGGGCGTTTAGGAGCTTTTATGTGTTCATTTGTATATGGATCAAATGATAAAAAAGATAGACTCTCCTTATGGCAGTCACTCATCAAGGTGAAGACTAATCTCCCATGGATTGTGATGGGGGATTTTTATGTTGTATTGAATATGGATGAAAGGGTGGGATCTCTAGTGAGATTACATGAAGTAGTTGATCGATTTCAGAGCATGTGTAGAGCATTGTGAATTGGCAGATTTGAGACAATGTGGGAGATTTTTCACTTGGACAAACAAGCAAGATGGTGAAAGAAGGGTGTTTTCACAAATTGACAGAATTCTGGTGAATGAAGGGTGGAGAACTCAGTTTGAAAATGCTATGGTTCATTTTATGCCTGAAGGTGATTATGATCATTGTCCTGGCATGGTGTGTGTACATAAGGATCAGCAGGGCAGAAAACCATTTCGTTTTTTCAACATGTGGACCACAGCTACTGATTATACAAGGGTTGTTAGCAGGGTATGGGATATGCAAGTGAGAGGTTGTCCTATGTACAGAGTCACTCAAAAGTTGAAGCAGTTGAAGCTAGAATTGAAGTGGTTGAATAAGCAAGGTTTTTCTGATATTCAGGTGAATGCTTATCAAGCTGAGCAACAAATGCTTCAAGCTCAAGAGCAGATGCACAGAAATCTAGGAGATAGCTCACTTGTTGATGCAGAGAAAAAAGCTACTGAGTGTTATAAGAAGGCCCAGGCAATGTATGTGAGCTTCCTAAAGCAGAAAGCTAAAGATAGATGGATTTGCTTGGGGGATGAAAATACTAAATTGTTCCATCAATCTATTAAAGCCAGGAGAACTCAGAATAAAATTTATGCAATCCAAGATAGTCAGGGGAAATGGGTGTATGAAGGAAAAGAGGTGGATGATGCTTTTGTTAAGTACTATAAGGAGTTGTTGGGTGTTAACATGGGGGACAGATGTGGAGTGAAAGCTCAAATAATCCAAAAGGGGGCTGTTCTTATAGATGAGCAACAGGAATTATTGAAGTGTAATTTTTCAGATGATGAAATCAAATAGGCCATGTTCTCTATTTCTAATGATAAAGCTCCGGGTCTTGATGGATACAATAGCTATTTCTTCAAACATAGCTGGGAGATTGTTGGGAGTGAGGTTATTGAAGCTGTTAAAGATTTTTTTCACTCTTGTAAGCTCTTGAAAGCAATTAATGTTACATCTATTACACTTATACCCAAAGTAAAAAGCCCTTCTCATGTGAGTGAGTTTAGACCCATCTCATGCTGTTCTGTCCTTTATAAGTGTATAACCAAGCTGGTTTGCACTAAACTGAAGCTGGTTTTAAATGAGTTTATTTCACAATCACAAGGAGCCTTTGTATCCAATAGGAGTATCCTACACAACATTCTCCTGTGTCAGGATATTGCAAAAATGTATAGGAAAAGCCAAAAGCAAAAGTGTTGTCTTTTAAAGATTGATCTTCAAAAGGCCTATGACACTGTTAGCTGGGAATTTCTTGAAGAAATATTAGGGGCTTTAAGATTTCCTAGACAATTTGTTCAGCTTGTGATGACTTGTGTGACTAGTACTACTTTTTCTCTAATGATAAATGGGAGGCCTACTGGATTTTTTTAAGTCTAAGAGAGGTCTTAGACAGGGGGATCCCATGTCCCCTCTGTTGTTTGTTCTTTGTATGGAGTATTTTTCTAGGTTGATGAAGTACATTGGGAGACAACCTGGGTTTGGCTTCCACCCTAGATGTAAAGCTTTAGGCATTAATCACCTTTGATTTGCAGATGACCTGATATTGTTTAGCAAGGGAGATTACAAATCCATTAACATGCTTCTGCAAGGTGTTGAGTTGTTTGCTGCCACTACTGGATTGAAAGCAAATAAGATGAAATCTGAAATTTATAGCTGTGGGTTGAATTCTCAAGAGGTACAGAGACTATGTTTAAGCTCTGGTTTCACACATGGTACACTCCCTTTTAGATATTTAGCGGTACCAATCTCTACTAGGAAGCTTTCATCTGCAGATTGTGAGAAGCTTGTGGAAAAGATGGTTGCTAGAATCAGAGTGTGGAGTACACATAATATCTCATTTGCTGGGAGAAGGCAATTGGTTAATGCTGTGTTATTAAGCATCAGTGTCTATTGGTCACAGATCTTTCTCCTACCAAAGCTTGCAATCAAGAGAATTAATGAAATTTGCAGAGGCTTCTTGTGGTCAGGGACGAGTAATGCTAATAAACCAGGCCATGTTAGATGGGATGAGGTTTGTAAACCCAAGGTATTGGGAGGATTGGGGTTCAGGGATATTCAAGCTTGGAATCTAGCTATGATTGCAAAACAGGCATGGTGCATAGCTATGAAGGCAGATAACTTGTGGGTTAAATGGGTTCACACCATGTATATTAAGGCCCAAGATTGGAGTACTTATGAGGCTCCTCAGTCAGCTATCTGGGCTTTGAGTTACATATGTAAGGCAAAGCAAGACATCACAAGGAAGATAGTAGTGAGTTGGATATCACAAGCTGATTACTCTACTGCAGCTATGTATAAAAGTCTACCGGACCCTGGAGAAAAGATGGGATGGAGTGCCAGCATATGGGATTACTATAATATTCCCACGCATGGATTTATAGCTTGGCTTGCTATGCTGAGGAGATTGAAGACTAGGGACAGATTACATACTATTGGGATATGCCCTCTGGATCAATGCCCTCTATGTGAGATTGAGCAAGAAAGTCATGAGCATTTGTTTTTTGCCTATCAGTTTAGCAAGCAATGTATACAGCTAATAAAGCAATGGCTGGGTACTACAGCTTGTACAGAGAATTAATCTCAGTTGCAGGGATGGTTACAGAGAAGACATAAAGGTAGCAAGTTTAGGAAAAGAGTTATGAATGCAAGTGTGGTTGCTACATTGTATATTGTATGGAGAGAAAGAAATAATGCAGTTTGGAACTCTAAGGTATACACAGTGAAAAAATGTATCACTGACATTAGATATAGTATAGTAACCAGAGTGAAGGATAAGGTTACCTAAGAAAATAAGTGCTGCAGATGCTAGATGGTTTGCACAGTTGAAGTATTGATATATGTACAGGTGGTTGTATAGGAGTGGATACATTGGTATGCCAATGGCTTGAGTTGTGAAAAGGTTTTAGTAATTTAATATATTCTTACTTACTTACCAAAAAAATAATATTAAAATTCTATAGAAAATTTGGCAGAGTTCCGTTTGAAAAATGGACTGCCCAAAATTTAATTTAGGACTCGCATCCGAATTTTAAACCTGTTTCAACAAATCAGCAATTCAAATTCCAAATTCTCAACAACTCCACCTGTTTCAAATACCAACGAAATTCCTGTATAACTACTCGAAATCCAAACGTGTTATTCCACGATTATTACGAGAATAATCGCTAAGGAAGAACTACCTGCACCAAAACTAAATTAAAGCTTATTTTAAACTATTACAACCCAACCGAATAAAGGTTTAGGTGGATTAATATTTACAACCCTAAGTCTCAAAATATTGATTATATATAAGAAATGCACCAGAAAAGAACTATTATAACTATATTTACGCAAAACTAGTGGACGTTGCTCTCCGCCCATACCCCGACTCTAAGCCTTCATGTACCTGCATATATCAAGCATGTAGTATCAGCCAAACAGGCTGAGCAAGATTCAATACTGTAAATATTTTACTTTTGCAACCTCAATACTAAATAAAAACATTGTAAAACTTTTTTCTTCATTTCTTTTCCAAACCAAATACTTTTATATTTTCTTTGCTAAAACAATTTCTTTCAGAATCTTAGAATCATAAATCTATGGAATGGAACGAACTTTATTTCCCATTGCGCTAGCTAGGCCCTCTGAGTAACTATTAGACAAAGACCCCTAGTGTGCACACCCCACAAACGGTCAAACCGTAGAAGAAGATCTAAGTCTGAGGTACTGATCAACGTACCCCCCAACTATTCTGTAATGTCGAGACGATCCCGACAAGGTTCCAATTCCTTGAGACACCATAAAGGCAATCCCAACCAGTTTAAAAACATAAAACTATCCATAAATCTTTTCTGTAACTATTATATAATTCAAGGTTTGAAAATAAACTATCTGTATTAGGAGGAACATCCTCCTATTCAAATCAATCTCAACTCAAGAGAGATGCATACCTTTATAATCTTTTCTCGTAAATATGAAACTTTTAGTTGAAATCTTATCTTTTATAGACCTTTCTTGTAACTATTAAAGATTTGAGTAAGGAAGCTTACCTTTTAAACTATATCAAACCAACTAGCTCAATCAATATGGCTCCTCAATAAAACCGGAATCTACAATATAAACATACATGTACTTAATAAATATTAATAGATTTGGCTAAAATAGCTAATGAGTTTTTATTAACTTTAGTTTTATAAAACATCAACCCCCCTTTTTTTTATATTCAAGTATAACTAACTCTCATAACTTATTTACTTAAACCGCCATTTATTTGATTATCAAAGTAATTAATATCAACAATACTAAAATCTCTCTTAGTTTATACTAAATCAACATTAATATTCCTATTATATTTTAGACACTCAAAGTCCATTAGAAAAACATTCATAAGAAAACATTGAAACTTAAAACATTCGAAACTAAGTATACTTTTTACCAATTTCAGCAGAAACTTAAAATGGACATATCTTGGATAAAATTTCGATACGAACAACTTTTGGGAAGTATTTTTGCTAAAAATACTCAGAAACTGCTTAAAACTGCATTTTATGAAACTGACAGTAATTTATACGAATTACACCACAATTCTCTTTGAACAACAAGTTTACTTAACATTCTATTAATCTAAACTAACTACTAAACAACTAAATAAACATTTTATTCATTCAATTCCACACCCAAACAATTAAAAATCAAAACCCCCAATTCAATTTCATAAACATAAACCCTAACTTCATAATTTTAAAAGAACACTTAAATTAGTTGAGGAATTCATCTTACCCACTAATATAGAAGATTGGGGATGAAAAGTAACTTGCAAACGCCACCTAATTCGAGCCCTAAAAACTCCAAATTACAGCAACGACGACCCCCTTTGCTCTCCCTTGCCCGCCTACTTCTACGGTGTCACTTCTAGTAGCGGTTGTGGTTGCGTCGTCGGCAACGGTGGTGGTTGTGTGGTGAAGGAAGAATGTTAAAGATTTTAAGAGAAGAAGATGGTGAAGATCTTGAACGATGGTGAAGCACCGTTAAGAATATGTCGTTCTTTTGTTTTATTTTTTTTCTTTCCTTTTTCTTTTCTTGTTTTATTTTTTCCTTTTCCCCCTTCTTACATATATGTGAGTATATTTCCTCTTGTTACTATTATTAGTTAAATTACTTACTAAACTTGTCCCACTATAACCATATAAATTACTTACAAAATAATTCCTAAAGATAAATGAATTTAATTATTAAATAAACTAAAATATATAATATAGTTAATGAAATAAATAATAAACTGTTTCAAAAATCAGGGTGTTCAAGCAGCCTCAACCCGACTGCCCCGTAATGACCTTTGGGCCATCCAGTCGGATATTACACATGACCTACGATGACCCCCTTGGTAAGCGAACTCAAAGTGGCTATAACAAGAGTCAAGAGATTGTTATTGGATAGCAGATCATTTGCCCATATAAACATGCTGGAGTGCCTCAAGAAGTTGAAGTATAGTGAGCGAGATGTCACCCCCTCAATCAGCCATTCATAGGCTTCGGGAGAAACTCCGTAACCCCATCCGGGTCAATAAAGCTAACCACTCAGATGGGAGAGAATGTCAAGGGTAGAAGTCTATTGATTGGCTTCTTAGTGGTAGACATCCCCCTACCATACAACATCATAATGGGGAGACCCACTTTGAACAAGGACAAAGATACCATTTCCACCTACTAACTTCTCATGCAATTCGAAACCGACGAAGGTAGGGTTGGAAAGATCCAAGGGGATCAACAAGCAGTGAGGGAATGTTATGTAAATAGTATGAAAAACAAGGTCGACTTCCAAGAGAACCCGAAAAAGAGAAAGCGAGAAGAAAATCGCCCCCCAAACGGCCTCGGGGTCTACATCACTGAGAACCCTAAGAAATACGAACGCCCTCAACTAGCGGAAGAATGTAATCATCGACAAGAAGCTCGGTCAGACATTGAGGATAGGTAAAGCCATGGCCCCTCAAATAAGGGAAGAGATTATTTAGGAACTCCTAGAGTACAAAGAATGTCTTCGCCGATGAGGCCTACAAAATGCCAGGGCTCGACCCCAAAATCATGAGCCAAGAGCTGAATATAAAAGAGGGATTCACGCCGATTAAGCAACAATTAAGACACCAAGATCCCGAGAGGAACGTCGCGACTGCTACATAAGTTAAAAAATTGCTTGAGGCGTGCTTCATAGAAGAATGTCAATACTCGAAGTGGCTAGCCAATGTTGTGTTGATTAAAAAATCCAGTGGAGCGTGGAGGATATGCGTAGATTTCACAGATCTAAAATCGACAGGCTGGTCAACTCAACGACTGGGCATGCTCTCTTAAGCTTCATGGATGAAAATGCGGGGTGTTTGTCTAGTATGAACACTATGCTCTCTTGGTTATGGATTTGGACGACAAAATCAGACGGCCCAGTCTTTACCTGTGCAGGGTAATCTGGCGCGCGTCAAGCAAACTGTCCGTCTTAGACATGGAATAGTACTCCCGGCCTCTAGCTTTGAGATGGAGGCTTCAACAAGGCGGATCCTCGAAGATGGGGAACGCGAAATTCAGAGTGCACGGCCGACGCTCGAGCATTCTTCTCCTGGTAGCGTGCAGGAAGAAAAGGCGGACAAGATAATTCCAGAAACAAGGTCGTCTAGGAGAGGTATTGAGATGAAGGACGAAGATAACGTAAAGAAGAGTGAATCTAGCTCCTCTGATGACTCGGATGACCCTTCTACTAATTCCTTGAAATTAGAAGACGCCTAGGTCCCCTTTCTGATCCATGGTTTATATTGGCCAATAATCGTTGGCTAGGGAAATTTGGCACTGACCCTAGTCACCTTTCTTCCAGTATGCCCATGTCGGGTTACCCTTTCGTCCTACCAGGTAAGGACGATACCATTCTGGGTGCCCCAACCGATCACTTCGCCGTCTATCGACTGGCCTTAGACACAGGGTTGATATTTCCCATTCATCCCTTTGTTAGCCAATTAGTATTACAACATCGCCCACAACTAGTTGACCCCCAACTTTTGGTAGAACATTCTGAATTTTCTTGCCGTCTGCGATTGGCGAGGCCTTCCTCCATGTTTGCCAGCGTTTACCCAGATACATTATGTATCTAAGGTCCCAAAAAACAGTAAAAGGGGCCTGGTTCAGCATCTACAATCGTCGTCATGGCTTCCTCACCTCTTGGGATAAGACGTCCAAGATGCATGCATGGAAGGCCGAATTCTTATTTGTTTGGGCGCCTAATGAGGTTGTTTGTATACGGTACTGTTATTGTAGTCGGACGCCTACAAACACTGGATGAACAATATCCTTCTTGGAGCTGGAAAGCAGCACTGACAAAGAGTTGATGGAAGACTTCAGAATAGCGGAGTGTTCAAAACCAAACAAGTCGTCTTTCAAGGGACCATCCAACTAGATACCTTTTAAGGAGATGTTTTATAACGATAATTTTTTGGTCGCTGCTGGCTTGCGGTTCGCCGAAGATAAAGGTATAACGCAAATTTTCTCAAGTAAAATTCCCCTTTCAAGGTCTTTGTGTAACTAACGTTTTGTATGTGTTTCTTTTTTTTTTTACAGCCACTGCCAAATCCATCCTGAAGAGGTTTTAGAAGGAAGACATCAGTATGCCCAGGTTCATAAACATCCTTTGGAAATACCTCAACAAAACAGCTATGAGAAGAGATCGAATACTTTGGTTAGTGAATGATTTTATTTTATTTTTTAATTTTTTTTGACGACCATCACTGGCCGTTTCACCGTTTGGATAAGGATTCCTTGTGCTAGGACAGCGGCCAAAACATGCCAATTTTCCTTGGCCAAGTACCTTCGTCCAGATTTGAGGCCATATTTTGGACGTAGGTTTCTTACAGAAGAAAGGTGGCCACCCAGGTCTGCTTCCCTTGATGAGAGTCCCTTATCCAAGGTTGAATCCTCATTCTCAACGAAGGCTTCCTTTAGAACGAAGGCGGCCAAGACAGGTTGGCTTTTCCTGCCGGATTCATTCTTTGGGCACGAGTCTTCCAACTCGAAACAGGCCGGGTCATTTTTGTTGGATTCCTTCTTTAGGCACGAGTCATCCAACCCAGATCAGGCCGGAATATTTTCGCCGGCTTCCTTCTTCAGATGGCCTTTGTCTAAAGAAATAGATATGGCTGGACGAACAATTAGGATCACTCTTCCTAGGCTGACTTCCTTTTTTGCTTAAGCACGATCTTTCCTTGTGGCTGAATTGCTTAGGAAATCAAAGGGCGTCCAAGGTTATTTTTACTTCTCTTTTCTTCCTGCCATTTGAGACGATTTTGTTTTTGACTTTTTTTTTTTTTTGCTTCAGAAAAATGCCCGAACGTCCAAGGCATTGGCAGGAAAGCAAGCGGCCGCCAAAAAATGGCCATCAACAAATAAGGATCAACCCCTTCCTAAAAAATCCAAAGGCTTTACAACCAAGAAAAAGGCAGATCGTTCGTCTGCTCAGAAGGTTGAGAAGCCTCCTAAGACAGCCCATTCAAAAGGCATTATTCCATTCGGCTTGGATGACGCCAGTGCTCCACCTATTACTACTATAGTTGCCAAGCAGCCGGACGTGGCTTTGCTTAAGGGAGATAATCCCGCCTTGGCCGAGGAGATGAATGAACAATCGGACACGGCTGATAAAGAAGGCTCGGCCTACAGTGGCCATGTTGCTCGGGTGGTGGCCCAAATGCCACCGTCTTACAGATCTGTCTCCTTATCCTCGTGAGTCATACTACTCAAACATAGTTAAGACACTGCGAGTTGGCGGACGTCCAATGAGTCCGTCCAAAAGACTAGCAGTACTCATCCCCATTAGAGACACTAACTCATCTCCTCTTTTAGATTATGGCAAAGATCCTGCTGTTGCTACCACTGAAGCTCCTCCGACGTTGTCGGATGACAAATCCTCGGCCGCCGTTGCCAAAATGACACCGGCCGATCGTGAGAATCTCAAGCATGAGCTTTTCAAGTGCTTCCCTAAGTCCTACATTAAGGGCTTGAGGGGTGCATCTTCTGGGCATGTAGGTTAAATGTCTTGCTTTTATACTTGTAGGATTTTTTCCTATTTTACTCGCTTGTCCACTTACTCAATTTATCTTCGTCCTTTCAGCTCGTTGCTCGCATCATAGTAATTGAAGACTAGGCGAAAGTGCTCAGGAAGGAGAATAAGAAGCTTATCGGCCAGGATACAACGGCAGGGGACAAGGCTATGCACGATATTCAGATGGCGGAAACTCATCACCGTCAATCCCAGGAGGCTTGGGAGAAACGGTCGGCCGAGCTGGAATCTCAAAACAAGAACTACCTCCTCCGCATCAATAACCTTTTCACTGAAAAGGATGAACTGAAGCTCGCCATGGACACAGTCTGGACCAAATTAAAGGGCGGGAGGGATACCGCCTTGGTGGATGCTCTTCAGCTGAGAAGAGAAAACATCGTCTTGAGAACTAAAAACCATCACCTGAAGGAAAAGGCGATCCAAGACTTCAATAACACTAAGGAGGATATGAGTGAGGTTATTGACACTTCCAAGTCCTAGGCTGTGAAGGCTTTCGAGATGCTGGCCGAACCGGACGACATTCCTCACTATATTATGATCGTCGTATGGATTTCCAAAAGAGCCTTTATAGGGCAATGGTGGCAGGTGAAGAACCCCGCGTCTTCTAGGACACTTCAAACGGTGATGAAGAGGCCGAGGGTGAAGAGGGGACTCCCTTGGACGATCAAGATACTCCTCCAGCTAAATAGTGTAACTAGTCTTAGGCTTAGCTGTTGTTGTAACTTGTAACTAGGCCAATGGCCATTTTGTAACTTAGTTCTAGATCTTAGTTTAGTTTGTAACTTTTTGAACAAATTAATATATATGAATGATCTTTTCTCTAACTTTTTCTTTTATTGCCAAGTACCAAGCCAACTCGTGCCACTCTAGGGATGAATCTCAAACTTGATAATAACTCGTCCAAAACTACGAACAATTTGTAACCTTGTTCAATCTAAGCATAAGAATAACTTGTCCTGATTTTCTAGACGACCTCTGAATGGTGTCTTGAATGGTGGACAGATTGCATCCTCACTTAAATATTACCAAGTGTCAAAGTTGCTCGTTCTAAACTATGGACGAGCTTCCGTCCATGCACTATTTGAGTCAACAACAACCCATCCAGAATGACTCAACGACCAGTAAATGTTGGACGATATAAGCTCAGATGCAACTCTCATCTTGTTCTCGGATGATGAATCTCTTTATGTTCTGGATCCCCCCCCCCCCCCGGGACGAAGTGGATCTTATGTCAACTTGGTCCAAGAAGGAGAACGACCAAAAAACATTGATTCATTGTGGGATTATTAAATGAGGGTAAGAGCCTTCGAGTCATGGGTTGAGCATGCACTCGGTTGGCTTCCCTTAAAGAGTAGTATATAACTTGTAATAACTTTTTCATTTAATAAGGTTGTTATTACCTGACTGACCTTGCAAGCGAAAGTAAGATTCCTCTACTAAGGCTTGCTTATTTCTGGTCGGCTTGTTGTAGGAGACTGAAGTTTCTCTAACTAGAGATTATCATTTTTGTATTTACCCAGATATGTAACTTATCTCGTAGATTTTTTACATGTTTGCTGGTCTCCTTGAGGAAGTAATGTTCGTCAGAGGAATGGTTGTTCCCTGTTTTAATGTCTATCTTTTCTTTATATTATGGACGTTTTAACTTTTCTTTACTTTCTTACAAAGGTATTGTTACTTTTTAGACCACTAAGCTGGCTGGTGGTAAAATGCCTCTAAGTAAATAACTTTAAGTAAAGTAAATAACTTTAAGTAAGAGTAAAGAAGCAATATAGGGAGAAAGTAGAATTGTATTATATGAATTTTGTTTGGCTACGCACCAAGGTACATGTATACATATCTATCTTTCCTCTGTGTGCCGTGGCACTTGTGTTAGATTATAAACTATATAACATTCATGTCAATTGTCTTTATCAAACGTGATATTTCTTCAGGGTGTCTGAGTTCTGGGTTCGTTGGATTGGACGTCCCCCCATATCTTGGAGACGACAAGTGCCGCTTCGTACTTCCTGGACGATTATATAGGTCCCTTCCCAATTTGGTGTCAGCTTACCTAACTCTTTTGCTATTCCAACAACTTCCATCTTCCTCATATCCAAGTCCCCTACTTTAAGCGGTTGTCTAGTGACTCTTTTGTTAAATTCCCGAGCCATTCGAAGCTTGTACAACTACATCCTTAGCAGTGCAATGCCCCTGACCTCTGGTACTTGGTCCAAGGTCGTGCGCAAGGCAGCCCAATTGGCGGCTTCTGTGTACAACATGACTCTCGAGGTGGGTTCCTCAATCTCAATGGGTAAGACAACTTTAGTGCCATAGACAAGCATGAAGGGTGTCTCTCCTGTAAAGTTCTTGGCCGTAGTTCTAATGGACTATAACACCAACTGTAGTTCTTCAATCCATAGTCCTTTGCCATTGTCCAACTTTCTTTTGATGTCGTTTGATAGGATTTTGTTGACCTATGGGTGGGTTACTGCCGCAAAGTGAGCTTTGATTTCTCTTTTCAATCCATAGTCCTTCAACTTTGGCGTTACAAACTGTGGTCCATTGTCAAAGACGATGGACTGCAACATTGCCAAACCGGGTAATAATGTTCTTCCAAATAAAGCCCTTGACATCTATCATTTGTTGTTATACCCCGCATTGCTTGGGCCTCAACCCATTTAGTGAAGTAGTTCATAGCAACAATCACAAACTTCTTCTGACCAGAGACCACAGGGAAGGGTGCCAGGATATCCATGCCCCATTTGGTAAAAGGAAGTGGAACAAGATAGGAGTTAAGAAATTGGACGGCTTATGGTGGACATTTCCATGTTTCTAACAATTGTCACACTTCTTTGCGAAATCAAGAGTGTCTTCCTTTAAGGTAGACCAGTAATATCCAGTCCTTAAGCTTTTTCCCCAATGCTCCTCCCCTATGTGGGATGCACCAGCTCCTTCATGGAGTTCTTTTAGTACTGCTAGTTCGTCTTCCCTAATGATAAACTTGAGAAGAGGACGATTGAACACCTTCTTGTAGAGGGTCTCATCCCCATAACTCGAACCACCTGTCTCGTACCTTCACATACTTAGCCTCTATAGGGTCTGAAGGTAGCTGACATGTTTTCTTGAATTCTATAATGGGCTCCATCCAAACTGCCCCTTGGCTGAGAAACATCACTTGCTCTTGCTCAATACTCTTCTTTGGTTTAACCTCCCAAAACATTGTTCTTGGTGCATCACAGTCAGCCCAACTGGCCAACTTTGAGAGAGCATTTGCTTGATGATTTTATGACCTTGGAACTTGGTCAAGAACAAATCGTTTTAAGGGCTCAATCTCATCCTTAATCAGATGCATATATTTGCTCATTGATGCTTTCTTACATTAAAAACCTCCATTAACTTGGCTGATGACTAAGAGGGAGTCTGATTTGGCTTCAATCTCTAATGCCCCAGCCGCTTTACACATTTTGATCCCAACCAGAAGCGCTTCATAATCAGCTTCATTATTGGACGCTTGGAATGGAACCTTAGTGCATATCAAACTTGTCTCCCTCTGGAGATAGACAAATGATTCCTACCCCACATCCATTGACGGTAGATGACCCATCTACCATGAGCGTCCAATGCTTCCTTCCTTCTGTTGGATCATATATTGGCTATATAGTTGGCCGGGTAAGCTCAATTATAAAATCTGCCAAAGCTTGTCCCTTGATGGCTTTTCTGGGCTCAAAAGATATGTCGAACATATTTAGCTCAACTACCCACTTCAAAATTCGTCCAGAAGCTTCTATTTTTTGCAAGACTTGTTTTAGAGGTTGGTCAGTATAGACTAGTATCTTATGGGCCAAAAAATAAGACCTTAATTTTCTACTAGCCATGACAAGTACCAATCCAAACATCTCAACCAGCGTATATCTACACTCCGCGACTTTGAGCACGTGACTAACAAAGTATACAAGGATTTGCACAAACTCCTTTTCAACCAGTAAAACAACACTCGCGGCTTGAGGCAACACGACCAAATATACAAACACTTTTTCCCCCTCGGCTAGACTGACCAACTTGGGTAACTAGCGAAAGTGATCCTTCACCGGCTGAAGTGCTTGTTCAAGTTCTGCTATCCACTCAAAATAGCCTAGATTTTTTCAAGGTTGACTTCTATTTTCCTCTGATCTACCAAGAAACCTAAGAACTTCCCTGCTAAGACAACAAAAACACATTTTTTGGGATTCAACTTCAACTTATACTTTCTTAGAGTTTCAAATGTTTCCCTCAAATCATCAATATGACCTAGCTCCTGCTGACTCTTTACTATCATATCATCAATGTATGCTTCCATATTATTCCACAACTGTGATTGACTGAAAGACCATGTTAATCAGTCTTTGAAAGGTGTTTGGTGCATTCCGGAGGCCAAAAGGTATCCTCGGCCAGCCACACAACCCTTTCTCTGTAATAAAGGACGTCTTGTCCTAATCCTCCGGTCACATGGGACTTGATGAAATACATAGTATACATCCATTAAGCTTAATAATGCATGGCCAACCGTGGAATCTACTAGCTGATCCAAGTTAAGTAGAGGGAAAATGTCCTTGGGACAGGCCTTGTTGAGGTCACTGTATTTTATACACATCCTCCATGTGCCATAGCGCTTTGGTACCATGACTACGTTGGCTATCCGTTCTGGATAATAAGTCTCCCTAATAAACTTAGATCTCAACAACTTCTGCACTTCCTGGTCGACCGCCTGATTTCTAGCCTGCCCAAAATGCCTCTTAATCTGACGAACCAACTTCAAACTTGAATCCACTTTTAGTCTGGACACTCAAGTGTCGCGCCCATGATGGTTATCACCTCTTCTGACAAGGGTGGTTCATCTTTGACGGGCATCTACTTTCTCTTCTTGTTTGGTAGGTGGCTGAACAGTTTACTTGAGGGAGCAACCTGCATCTGAGGACTTTCAATTACTGTCCTAAGAGAGTCCACTTGGTTCTTCACAATCTTGGCCGTTTTCCCCTCACCGGTGCCTTTCGCTTAATCTTGCTTCTCGGCTTTCCAGGATGATGGTTTAAAAGTTGCTAGGTAGCATTCTCTGGCCGCCTGCTGGTCTCCATACAAGGAACCAATTATCCCACCATCACATTCAAACTTCATGAACCTGAGATGTGTGACTACAACTGCCTTAATATGATTCAGCGCTGGTCGTCCGAATATGACATTGTAAGCAGCCAAATCGTGCACGACCAGGAACTTAATAAAGAGTGTCCGAGAGGCCTCCTTCTCTCCAACTCAAACCGGCAGAGAAACTGTTCCCATGCGGTGAATAACTCCCCCACCAAACCCAATGATTCAATGGTGGACTGGAACTAAGTGATTGTCATCAAACCTTAGTCTGTACAAACACTCAGCGCTTATGATGTCCGTAGAACTTTTAGTGTCAATCAGAATTCTTCTCACTCTCAGATTTGCTATTTTCATCTCTACGACTAAAGGATCATCATGAGGAGTTTTCAACTTTCCTTGATCTTGTTCACTACCATTCTAGGGAACGGATCGACCTTTGCCTGATCAGTTAGGAAAACTTGGTCGAGTTCCCTCATCAGTTTTTGTGCCCTCTGTTGTTTGGTCCACCCGTAGTAAATCCTCATGATATTACAAGGACAACATCCTCATCAGTACTCTCACTTTTCTTCTTCCTACTCTGACTCTAATCCCCTGTAAATTTATGGAGTTTATAAATATATTTTAGTATATATAAAATTATATTTAAATATAATTCAGTTTAAAATAATTTATTGATTTAAAAGGTTGACTGTTTTGAAAGTCAATTGAATTATTTTTTTATTTATTAGTATCATGTTAGGAATGTTTGTTTATTACTATGTAGTACTCAACTTTGCTTACTACATGTTTTGTTTGTATGTGTTCATCATGGCTTTACCTTATTGATCTTGTGATGACCCATTCTTGGTGAGCAGTTCCTCTAGTGCATTGACATCTACAAGTTTGTAGATGATGCATCTTAGGGTTTCGAGAATGGAGAGCTTTGTGTAGCATATTGATATATTTATTATTTTATAGTAAATAGATCTATATTTAAGTTTGGTTTAAAGTTAAAGCTAATAATGTTGTTTGGTTTTAAAGTTACTTTGTTATTTATCATATTTCAATTCTAAAGTTTAGTTATATTTTTTCCGGTGCAAAATTCTGAATAAGTCAATACGTTATCACACGGGCGATAACGCTTTGATGATTCTCTAAATTTTCTAATTGAACTGTATTTTTGGAAAAAAGAGAATTATCGGGGTGTTACAAAGTGGTATCCGGAAACTTTAGGTTATTTTTCAAAAAAATTTGGCGCCTAGCAAGCTAGTTATTTAAATGAATTTCTTAGAATTGAGCCCCTACTTATATATTGTGTTTAAATTAATTTTTGAAACACGCTATTATTTTAAATTAGAATTCGAAAAATTGTATCAAAAAAAAAGTAAGGTTCGAATCTTTTTTTTATTATGGTCCGAAAAAAAAAATTATTTATGTGTGTCCGAATTATTCCGAAACTAAGGTCCGAAATTTCTATAAGTTCGAAATTTTTTTTATATGGTAGAAATTTGAATTTAGGATTTAAGTTTTATTGAGTTCGACTTTTTTTAAAAAATTATTTTTAGTCGAAAATTACAAAAATTATTATTCGTTATTTTAATACTTTGATGTTTATTTTGTTGTGAGAATGGAAAGTATAGGAAGGAGATTTAGGATAGAAATATTATATGCCTGCATTGGATATTTAGTTTAGCATGATTATAATTTTTCTTCCCTGCTAACTATTTATATTTTTCTTCCCTGATAACTGTTTATAGTTTCTTCCCTATTAACTGTTTATATTCTTGTGCTTGTGTTGTTGGTGATAGCTCCTTATTGTTTATTGTTGAGAATTGCGTTTAGGGAGAGTATGAAATATATCTATTGAAATATGTTTATTTGTTGTAGATTTCTAACCATGTCTGCCAGACAAGTTAATAGAGTAGCAAGGTATCATAATCCTATTATAATAAGTGATGATGAAGGTGTTGGGAAGATGAAATCTTCACGCCTGAACGGTACAAGGAATCTAAGGACAAGAATGATAATGTTGCACCTTAGATCACTATTTATGTATTTATGCAAAAGAGAAAAAAAAATATAATGATGTTGGATAGTTGGCCAACAATGATTAGATTTATTTTATAGTACCTTTTTTTTAGGAAAATATAATGTTGTATTTAAAACAATTATTTAATAATACTCTTAAATGATTAGAATTTATTCAGGACACGTGTTGGGAATCTCTTTATTGTTTAAATTTTTATTGTGTGATTGAATTCTTATTTGTTGTTTTCCACGTGTGTATTTGGATGTGAATATTTTCTCATGGATGATTATGTGGTTGCTAAAGAAAATTTGTGTTGTACTTGGAACTGTTTGAGAAATTGTTTGTTGATGCGATCTTGTTTGATCAAATCAAATGTTGCCTTCTTAGATTGGCATATAAGTTATACTGAAACATAAAGTAGAGTTACATTATAATTATTTAGGTCGCGCAGTATAATGGCTAACAATGATGCCTTAGCTTCTGTTATTCGTCTATTGTAGAGAATTTGACTCACGAAAGAGCTAAGCGTCCCGATTCTGCTGGGGACATGTTGAGAGACTAGCTAAGATTAAACCGTCGTACCTTAAGGGTGGCTAACCCTACGTTCTTAGAGAGTTGGGTTAGGGAGTTTGAAAAGATTTTTGGGACTGTGAAATGCCCTGAGGGTATGAAAGAAGGTCAAGTTTTATTCTATCTTAAAGATGAGGCTGACTTCTGGTCAAAGAAATGGAAATAGACTTAGTGTTGTAGAAGAGTTTAATTGAGAATCCTTTATTGTTTCTTTAAAAGAACTTTCTTTTACTGTGCAATTATGAGAAAGCTGAAGGCCTAGGAGTTTATCAACCTTAAGATGGGTAGTATGACCTTCTCCGAATACTATGGCAAGTTCAAAGCATTGTCGAGGTTTGCACCTCAGGTAGTAGCTACTAAGGAGTTAAAGGGTCGGTGATTTGAGCAAGGTTTAACTGAGGAAATTCAATTGGGATTAGTAGATTTCGACGTAATTAATTTGCCTATTAGTTTACCTACTGGAGTGATCGTAAGTTATACTAAATTATTTAAAATTTGCCTCTGGAGATAGAAGACTGTGTATTTCCATTGGATTTAATAGAATTCAATTTGGGAGACCTGGATGTTATTCTTGGGATGAATTGGTTAAGTCTCTACAAGGCCAAAATAGACTGTAAAGTTCAGAAGGTAGTGTTAAGACACCGTTTGGGAAAATTGACCTCCTATAGACGTTTTGGGAAGCCTACGAGCTTTGGGGTTATCTTTGCGATGTAAGGAAGTTGATGAAGAAGGGGTGTGAATTATTTTTCCGTAGTGTGCAAGATGTGAGCAAGGAAGTTGGGGTGAATATTGAGGATGTCCCGATTGTGAACGAGTTTATGGATGTATTCCCAAGCAAGATTTCGGGTATACCACCTGCGAGAGCTGTTGAGTTCATCGTAGACTTAGTTCCTGGAACCGCACCTATATCAAAAGCACCCTATAAAATGGCGCCACCTAAGATGAGTGAGTTGAAAATGAAATTGCAGGAGTTACTGGAGAAGGGTTATATTAGGCCTAGTGCATCACCTTGGGGAGCTCCTATATTGTTTATGAAGAAAAAGAATGGGAGTATGTGGTTGTGTATTGACTATAGGGAACAGAACAATGTAACCATTAAGAACAAGTATCCTTTGCCTAGAATAGATGACCTATTCGACCAATTAAATGGAGCGAGTGTGTTCCCGAAGATTGATTTGCATTCGGGGTATCACCAGTTGAGGGTAGTTGATAAGGATGTAGCTAAGACTGCATTTAGGACGCGTTATGGTCATTATGAGTTCACTGTAATGTCGTTTGGGTTAACTAATGCTCTTGCTATATTTATGGATTTGATGAATAGGATTTTCCATGAGTTTTTAGATAAGTTCGTGGTGGTTTTCATTGATGATATTTTGATATATGCAAGGAATAAAGTAGAGCATGATGAGTACTTGAGGATTATATTGGAGACGCTTAGGAAGAATCAATTATATGCCAAGTTCTCTAAGTGTACTGAGTTCCATTTGGAGATCAGTAGCGTTTTTGGGTCACTGTGTGTCTAAGAAAGGAGTCTTTGTAGATCCTGTTAAGTTTCAAGCTGTGAGTGAGTGACCAACTCCAAAGAATGTGTCAGATCTTAGAAGTTTCCTAGGTCTAGCTGGCTATTATAGGAGATCTGTGAGAGATTTCTCGAAGATAGCGAGACCCATGACTAATTTGATGAAAAATGAGTCAAAAATTGAGTGGAGTGAAAAGTGTGAAGAAGCCTTTCAGATTTTGAAGGAACGTTTAACCTCCACACCAGTTTTGACACAGCCTGATGAGAATAAGGGATTTGAGGTATATATAGTGATGCTTCGAAGGATGGTTTGGGATATGTGTTACAACAGAATAGGAAGGTAATTGCATATGCGTTGTGTCAGTTGAAACCTTATAAGGCTAATTACCCTACCTACGATCTAGAGTTAGCCGCCATAGTTTTTGCATTAAAAATTTAGAGACATTACCTCTATGGGGAAACCTGTAAAATATTTACCGACCATAAGAACTTGAATTACATTTTCACCCAAAAAGACCTTAATATGAGGCAGAGGAGATGGTTGGAATTGATTAAGGATTATGACCTAGACATCCAGTATCATGGGGGAAAGCAAATGTAGTTGTCGATGCCTTGAGTTGAAAGTCGAGCCATAGTGTGAGTGCCTTGATAGTCCCCGAGGAGTTGTGTCGAGATATGCAAAGTATGAGCCTAGAAATTCTGAATTCTGGGGAAAATGAGGAAAGACTGAGCGCTTTGTCTTTAGGGTTGTCAGTTTTCGACGAGATCAAATAGGGTTAAGTTGGGAATGAGCACCTAGATAAGATTAAGGAGAAGATGAAGCAAGGTAAGGAGGCCGACTTTAAGATCCATGATGATGGAATTTTGAGGTTTAGGGGAAGATGTTGTGTACCACAAAAGTGTAATGAGCTTACGAGACGTCTTATGGATGAGACGTATAACACTCCATGTCTGTGCACCCTGGGGATGACAAGTTGTACAAAGACCTTAAAGGTATCTATTGGTGGGCAAAAATGAAGAGTTAGGTAGCTGAATATGTGTTTAAGTGCCTAACATGTCAGAAAGTGAAGATAGATCATAAGAGACCCATGGGGAAGGTTCAATCCTTAGAGGTTCCTAGATGGAAGCGAGATTCTATTTCTATGGATTTTGTGACTGTTTTTCCTAGGACGAGGAGTGACAATGATACTATTTAGGTTATTATAAACCGATTGACGAAGTCCACCGTATTCATACCTATTAAGGAGACATGGAAAAAGAGCAACTTGCAAAGACGTGCATTAAGCATGTAGTGAGGTTGCATGGGTTTCCAAGAGATATTAATTCTGATCGTGATTCGAGGTTTCTCTCGAAATTTTGAAAAAGGTCCAATTAAATCTTAGGACAACATTAAAGATGAGTACAACCTTTTACCCTGCGACTGATTGTCAGACTGAGAGGACTAACCAAACCATGGAGGATATGTTGAGAGCGTGCGCTATTTGATTAACAAAGTAATTGGGAGGACCAATTAGACCTGATCAAATTTTCCTATAACAATAGCTATCATGCGAACATTTAGATGGCACCTTTTGAGGCAATGTATGGAAGGAAGTGTACAAGTCCCATTTGCTGGAATGATTTTAGTAAGAATGTAGTATTGGGGACAAAATTTATTCAGGAGACTGTTAAGAGTAGTCAAGACGATTCAGGCTAGAATTCAATCAAGATAGACAAAATAGTTATGCCGATTTAAAGCGACGCGAAGATGAATTTGCAGTCAATGGCGGAGCCAGGATTTCAAATCGAGAGGTCAACAAAAAAAGACAAAAGATGTTCGATATTGAAAATTTAACAATGCAAAGACACTAATATTCATTGTCATACATTCCAAACTAAGAAAAATTACATAAATAAAAATAACTATATGAAAATCAAACAATAAATTACAATCATAAAGAAACTAAATCATCATAGAAAATTATAAATTAATTAACACTACCTAATATATAAATTCACATTTCATAAATTCAACATTCACAAAAAAATTTAACAAGCTAACAAAATGCATCAATCACTTATCACAGTTTACAAATTCAAACATTCACACATGTATGTATGCAAATATTACAATTAATATCAACCAAATAAGATTTGAAATACTTCCTCCGTTTCATAATACTCGTTACACTTTCCATTATGAGAAGTTTCACATTACTTGCTACACTTTCTTTTTGGGCAATAAACTCTCTATATCTCTCTCCTCTCACATGGGTCCCTTTTCTTCTTACTCTCTACCTCTCTCTTCTCCAAAAATTGCCTAGGAGTCCTTAAATTGAGAAGTGTAGCGAGTAATATGTAACGGAGGAAGTATACAATTAAGGAATTAGCAAATAAATAATGTCAAAGAATTAAAATTTAAACTATGTTAGTACCTAATGGCTGGTCGGAAGAGCAGTGCGGGACCGCGAGCGTGCGGCGCAGTGATCTGTGGTCGCCTGGTCGGTGTGCGTCGGCGTGTAGACGTGCGGCTCGGTGGTCGACGGACTCCAGCATGGCGGCGTCTGAACTCGTGGACGTGAAGGTTGCGTGAAGCAGCAAAGCCTGAACTGGGCAGTGGGAAATTAAAAAAATATTTGTAGCGTGAGATAGGTGTATTGGGAAAAGAAGGAAGGAGAAATGATGGTTTTGAAAATTAAATGATTTTTAATTTTTAATTTAATTAAAACACTGATGACAGCTGGTAGCTGGGACCACTGCAATTAAGAAAATTAAAGTAAATGTGCAAGTGGGCCAAAAGTGGCAGACAATTAGACTGACAAGAATACAGGTCAAGCACCTATTCATCTTTTATAGCGTGACTGCTAGTTGCTTCGTTGATTTAATTTTTTTTCTTTTTTTTAACGAAAAATCCTTAATTTTTTTTTAATTCGAGGGGTCACGTGACCCCACGTGACCCATATTAGCTTCGCCACTGAATTGCAATAGGTGATAAAGAATTTTTGAAAGTCTCGCCAACTAAGGGTGTCATGAGATTTGGGGAAAAGGGCAAGTTGAGTGCCAAATATGTAGGCCCATATGAAATTTTGGAGCAAATTGGGAAAGTAGCATATAGATTGGCATTGCCGATGGAGTTTGAGAAGATGCACGATGTGTTCCACATTTCCCAACTCAAGTGATATATCCCTGATGAGCGTCATGTTCTAGAACCTGAGAGGATCGAGATTGATAGTAGCCTCACATATGAGGAAAGACCTGTGAAGATTCGTGACAGGAAGGTGCGTAGTACACACAATAAGAACGTCCACATCGTGAAAGTACTTTGGTCTAACCACGAGTCTAAAGAGGCAGCGTGGGAAGCCGAAGATGAAATGAAGAAGAAATATCCAGACTTGTTCCTTGAGGTGAGTTACGAGGGCGTAACTCGTTTTCTTTAAGGGGGGTAGAATGCGATAGAATTTTCACGCCTTTTACCTATTTTTATGCTTATTTTGGCAATTTGCACATATTGGTGCAAAATAAATAGATTCTTCGCATAGAAAAGTGTGTTTAAGAAGCACGCAAGTATTTCTCAAATGAAAGTTTAGATCAAATTTTTAGATATATGGGAATTTTGTGTCAAGTTTCGGGACGAAACTTCTTTCAAGAGGGGTAGATTGTAATCTCCTGTAAAATATATTATATATATATATATATGTACTCCCTCTGTTTTTTTTTTTATCATTCCTACTTTTCTGTGCGCGTCTTCCAATGCACGTTTTAAAACTTAAATATCTTTCATTATATATTAGTAAAAATTATAACGATTGAATATTAATAAAGTACTAATTGAGACAAATCAAACAAGACCCCACATGACTATGTTTTTTCTTATAAATTGAGAACATTTGAGAAGATTCTCTTTATGCATGAATAGTGTCAAGATTCCAAGTGAGAAAGATAAAAAAAAACAGAGGGAGTATATATATATATATATATATATATATATATAATTATATATATATATATATATATATATATATATATACTTAAATATAATTTAGTTTAAAATAATTTATTAACTTAAAAGGTTGACTCTTTCGAAAGTCAAAGGAATTATTTTAATGATTTAAAGTAAAATATTTTGTTAAGGCATGGTTTGAAAAATATTTGAAATACTATTTGGATTTGAAAAAGTATTTAAATGTGCTTGATGTACCCAAATACTAATTGGACTAGGAAAAAGAACTTCGACTAATGTTAGGAGTTTATTCATCAATCCTATTCATAGTTCTATCCTACTTACCTTTTCCTAAGCCCAAAAGGAAAGCTTTCCTAAAAATATCATTAAGTCTAACACTAGTAGAAAAACGACGATTTGCGTCCCCTGATTTGCGTCGCACTGAAACGGAAATGACGCAAAAGGGTAATTTGCATCGCACGCAAAGAAGAGTGCGATGCACATCATGGGTAGATGAGCACCAGTACGAGCTATGTGCGTCGCACGCACCACAAGTGCGTTGCAAAAGCCCAATGTGCGTCGGATCACCTGACACATACGACGCAAATCGTCTCCTTCTTGAAAAAAAAAATTCAACTATCTGCGTCGCATGGTACTTTTATGCGTTGCAAAAGCCCAATGTGCGTCGGACTCAAAGCCCATGCGACGCAGATCCGCGGCCCTCCAACATACATTTAACCTAAAAACTAGGCGCGCCCCTTAACTTTCTCTAACCTGAAATCTCCTCACATTCTCTCACCCTCACCGCCGCTTTACTTTTCATCCTCTCCCACTCTCAACTTCTCCTCTCCCACTCTCAAATTATCCTCTCTCACTCTCACATCATCTTCGTTTTCTCTCACTCTCACATCATCTTAGTTTTCTCACTTTGCGACGA
The DNA here is from genome assembly GCF_026745355.1 of Beta vulgaris subsp. vulgaris. Taxonomy (NCBI): domain Eukaryota; kingdom Viridiplantae; phylum Streptophyta; class Magnoliopsida; order Caryophyllales; family Amaranthaceae; genus Beta; species Beta vulgaris. The sequence goes on from NC_079209.1 coordinate 13,244,279, forward strand.
TCGAATTTCCCGGCGACTTCATTGGACGAATTTTGTTTTTCCTGCGAACAAATTTCGGGCATATCACATCATCTTTCGTTTTCTCTCTGTGCGAACGAACGAATTTTCCGACGACTTTCGTTTTCCGGCGAACGAATTTTCCGGCATATCACATCATATTTCGTTCTCTCTCTCGCTTTGACAGGTACGAATTTGTTTCAATTTTCAAATCTGATATGTTTCTTTCATTTTTAGATCTGATTTTCTATTTAGTTTTCAAATCTGAAATTCGTTTTTCATTTTCAGATCTGAAAAATAAAAACTTAGTTCATGCAACTTCGCTTAACTTTAATCCTTTCATTCATGCAAATATGAAAATTCGCTTATCTTCATTTTCAGATATGAAAATAAAAACTTAGTTAATGCAAATTCGCTTAACTTTAATCCTTTTGTTCATGCAAATCTAAAAATTTGCTTAACTTTAATCCTTTCATTTTTATATTTATTTTTTATATCTAATATTTTTTGTTTACTTTTTGGCATTTTTATGGTTTATTTTCAGATTTTGAATCTTCTTTTTAACTTTCAGATCTGGAATGTTCTTCTCGAAGTTGCATTGTCTCCCTCGAACACCATCCGGCCGTTGCAATGTTATTTATTAGATTCAGTTTTAATTTATTTACATATTTACAATCTAATTTGATTTGTATATATTGTATATATATTTTACATATGTTTCTATCTAATTTGATTGTATCTAATATTTACATATTAATGCAAAAATTTGATTGTATCTAATATTTACATATTAATGCAAAAATTCGATTGCAATTTTAAGTCATTGTGGGAAATTAATCGTTCTACTTGCAATACTGTTATTGTTGGGCGATTGAAATTATTTGCTTTTGGGTTTGATTTTTTTTTTAATACAAATTTCCCAATTTGCGTAGCACCTAGCTAGGAATGTGACGCAGATTATTTTTTTTTAATAAAAAATTGCTAATTTGCGTCGCACCTTACCAAAGATGTGACGCAGATTTCTTTTTTAAAAAATAAAAAAGGATTGAATTGCGTCGCAAATAGTTGATCGTGCGATGCAAATGGCTGATTTGCGTCGCACCGTATACAATGTGCGACGCAAATAGCTAAATGATCTGCGTCGTTTTCACATACGACGCAGATCAAGTATAGGCCATTTGCGTCGAGACCTGTGCCGTCGCACTCAAGTCCAACGCAAATAAGGGTCCCAAGTCCGACGCAAATCGACATTTTTCTACTAGTGCAAATATTTTACCCACAAAACAAAAATATTCTCTCTTCCCTCCACAAGAAAAACCGCCAGCTCCTAATCCTCCCTCCTTCTCGTGATTTCTCTTTCTTTCACTTTCTTCCTTTTCCTTTCTTCTTCTTAAAGAAATATTATCTTCCTCTACAAGAAACACCAGCATCAGTCCACGCCAACCACCATTGCCAACTAATGTTGTCCAGTGCTGCTACCACCTTCCACGGTCGGCGATCCTCTTCCTCTCTTTTCTTGTATTGGTTTGATTTCTTTTCTTCTTCCTCATGTTTTGATTAAAGATTATGTTTTTATGTTTTGTTTTAATACTAATTATAATTAGAAGCTTTAATTTACTATTTTAATGATGACTCTATTATTATATAAATTATATATTGAAAGAATAAAAATTCAAATTTGATTATCATGTTGAATTGGATTTTTAATTATCAAAGCATGGATTTTTAGGGTGTTAAAGATTGGAAAATTATAGTAGCATGTTATAAACTGTGAGAGTGGTTTAACTTATGAATTTAAGCATGTTTAATTATATTTCAAGAGAGTTTTAATAACTTATAAGTTGCTGGAATTTTAGAAAGGTTGTTATTAGTAGAGTTTTATGGATTTTCATGACTAGTATAGTAGTACTATGCTAGGAAGTATGAGTAATTCAAGTTTTAATGATAAAAACAACTTTTAGATATTTTTAAATGGAATTTAAAGTATCTTAAAGTTGTTGGAATTTATTCGGAGTATTGATTATAAATGCTATTGGTTGTTTCAGGCGGAGAATTTTCTCTAGGCGGCTTTTTTTTTGGAAATTCAAAATTATTATTGATGACCAAAAAAAATAATACAAACACCCAAACTACTAACATTAGGGAAATAAGCATCAGTATCTATTTTAACCCACCTTCTAGGAAGGGTTGAAAAAATAGACTCTTCATGTGCTCTCCTAATGCAACACCAAAACAGCCATAATTAACAACACTAACAAATGTGCTAAATAACAAGTTAAAGAATCTAAGCTATTTAAACAATAGATTTCTTAGATCCTCGAAACATCTACAAGCAACATTAAAAATGATAATATCAACAACTTGATCTGGACTAATCAGTTTGTTCTCAAACACCTTCCGATTCCTTTGCATCCACAGCTGATAAATAGCTTCAGTGAAGATCATGCCATAGACTTGACTTTTCTTGTGTCTTCTTCTACATTGCTCAGCTGCAATGTTAACTTCACTCATGAAGGAAACTATAGGCCGAGGACATTTCAGAATCTGCAAACACTTTTGCTATATTGTTGCAGAATAATTACACTTGAAAAATAAGTGTGTTACATCTTCATTCTCCTGTTGACAGATAAGACAGCTGGGATCATTGAGCATCTACCAAGAGACTAATCTAACCTTAGTTGCTAGCCTGTTGAGAATAGCAAGCCAGGTGATAAATATGCTCTTGGGTGAAGCTTTGTTATTACAAATAAGCCTTTTCCAACTTACAGGATTTACATCACCATTCAAATAATTATAACACTTCCTGATAGAGAATTTCTCACCCACAATGAACTCTTGGAGTCTATTCCCCTGCTCAAATATATCTCTGGTACTCAAAATCTTCTTCAAAGCCCATGCCATAGACTGTGGTATAGGCATTGTCCAGATGTTGGCCTGTTTGATATAATAGGAATGCACCCATTTTATCCAAAGTTTGTCCTGTTTCATTGCAATGGCCCAGAAATGCTTGGAAATTGCAGCTTTATTCCAGTATTCTAGGTTAATGAAATTCAGTCCTCCTCCAGATTTAGGAAAACAAAGTTGTTCCCATGAAACAAGAGCTTTTCTAGAAGATAAATTATTACCATTCCATAGATGACCTCTGTAAAGCCCTTGAATTTCCTTAATAATTTTCTTGGGCAGAGTGAAAATCTGACACCAAAAAACTTGCATACTAAAAAGCACAGTTTTAACCAATTGAGCTCTACCTGCATATGAGAGAAGTTTTGCATTCCAACTCTTAGTTCTAGCCATAATCTTCTCTACAAGAGGCTTGCAAGTATTATAAGATAGTTTTTTTGTGGAGAGAGGGACACCAAGGTATCTGAATGGAAATTCTCCAAAGGGAATCTGTGTAGTCAAGTGAATATCATTGCTAATATGAGAAGTAACCCCTCCAGGTAAAGATTACTTTTGTGAAGGTTAGCTTCCAAACCAGAGGCTTTAGAGAAGGATTGAAAGGCATCCATTAGCAGCTTAACAGATGTAACATCAGCTTTACAGAACATTAGAAGATCATCTGCAAACATCATGTGAGTGATTTGAAATCTAGCACACCTAGGGTGATATTTGAAGCTAGGATTCACATGAAGATTACCAAGGCGTTTGGAGAGATACTCCATTCCAATTGCAAATAAGAATGGAGAGATAGGATCTCCTTGCCTAAGACCTTTCTTAGCAAAAATAAGGTTTGCAAGGTTTCCCATTAATCAACAAGGAGTAAGAAACTGTAGTCACATAAGCCATAATGCATGATATAAAGACTTCAGGGAACCCTAATTCAGATAGAACAATTTGAAGGAAAGGCCAATCTATTGAATCATAGGCTTTTTTGAGGTCTATTTTAATAGTGCATCTAGGAGAAATGTTTTTTCTGGTATACCCCTTAATAAGATCAGTAGCTAACAATATGTTGTCAGTTATGTCTTTTAGGAATAAAACCAGCTTGTGAAGTATCAATAACTTCCCCAATTACTTCTTGCATTCTGTGAGTAAGAATCTTAGCTATGATTTTATACACTATAGTGCAACAGGCTATAGGTCTAAAATCACTAGCATAAGTAGGATTAGCAACTTTGGGAATCAAGGTTATGGAGGCAATATTGATCTGAGAACTGAGATTACCTGTTTGGAAGAATCCTAGATAGCAACATAAATATCTGATTTGATGACATGTCACATGTGTTTGAAAAATGTTGCATCAATTCCATCTAATCCAGGAGCTTTGTCTCCATCAATACTTCACATGGCATAATCAATCTCCCTTAAAGTAATGGGAGTGATAAGAGCTCTCCTAGCCTGTGTACTCAGAGTAGGCCCCTTTCTAATAATTGAAAGGTCAACCCCTATGTGTATCAATTTGTCTACATAAGGTACGTACATACCTATGTGTTGTGTGATGTAGAATCATGATTTTAGGAAGGAAAAGTTATGTAGTATTCCCTCCGTTCCCTAAAGATCTTCCCTCTTTCCATTTAAGTACGTTTTCAAAAGATCTTCCCTCTTTTACTTTATTCCTTATTTGGAATTTTTTTCCCTCTCATGTCTCTATCATATGGTCCACCATTACATTATTAATTCAATTTTACTCCTTTTCTCTCTCCTACTTTAACCTTTTTTATTTGTTTATTTATCTTAGCTCCTTTCTCTCTCCTACTTTACCACCCCATACCCCTTACAAATTGATTCTCATTGGTATATGTAGCAACAGTAACAAGGAAGATCTTTAGGAAACGGAGGGAGTATCATGTATAGAACTTTGTGAGTTCATATATGATTGTCATTATGTTGGATTTTACATGTTTTATGCATGTGTGCAAACATGTTTGTATGGAATAGTGATGCAAGCATGTTGGTTGGGAACTTTATTTATTAATTCACATGGGGGAATTAATATATTTATCAGTTGGATCATGATTGAATCATGTGTTCCCTTATATTATTATTTTCACTACTCTATGAGGATTATGGTCTTATTTAGTAAGTTGACAATTGATGCCTTTGAAAGGTAAGTTGGTTGCTGGCTAGGATCAACAAATAAGAAGGATTGGATTAAAAAAGGATTTAATCTTGGGTTATAAGTTGTATGATCACTTATTTAATCCTAAGATAAAAAAATGGAATAAAGTTGTCAATGTTTGATTATATTATGTGTATTGCTTGTGTGTCATAACAAGTAATAACTGGTAAATCATGTAAAGTAAAACTTGGATAGTAATAAACTTTAGATTGTGCACGCCTGAAGTTGGAAAATCATGAGTTGGGGTACATAGTGGTCGTGCCATGGCTTTTTTGGGGAATTGTATTGATCATCGTTCCTATTTTTATTAAAAGGTTCCTCGATTTCGTAGGTCATTATGGAATACGGAGTCGCACCCGTATTTAGTATTTCAAAGGGAAGACTGGTTTTTCGATGAGACAACTCGATCCAATGACAATTCCATTTTATTTATTTCTATGTAGTACTCAGCTCTGATGACTACGTGCTTTGTTTGTATTTGTTGATCATGGCTTTGCCTTATTGATCTTATGATGACCCATTCTTGGTGAACAGTTTCTCTAGTGCATTGACATCTACAAGTGTGCAGATGATGCATCTTAGGGTTTCGAGAATGGAGATCTTGTGTAGCATATTGATTGATTTATTATTTTATAGTAAATACAATTATATTTATGTTTGGTTTGAAGTTAAAGTTAACAATGTTATTTGGTTTCAAAGTAATTTTGTTATTTATTATATTTAAATTCTAAAGCTTAGTTATATGTTTTCCGCTGCAAAATTCTGAATAAGCCAATACGTTATCATACGGGCGATAATGCTTGATGATTCTCTAAGTTTTCTAATTGAAAAGTATTTTTGGAAAAGAGAGAATTATCGGGGTGTTACACTGACGATCATCTTTCCTTTGGAATTTCCATCCCCCTTGGGATAAGTATGAATTCATCTTTCCTTTTCGAGTTAAATCCTCCAAAGCTCTCTTAAGGTGCTTGCACTCGTTACTCTCGTGACCACAATCCTTGTGAAAATGACAATACTTACTCTTGTCCCTGTTTCTGTAGGGAGTCTTCATCTCAGCCGGAGCCTTGAGCTCATGTTGACTCCATGAGGATGGAGTATTGATCTTTGCTGAAGGCTATGGATTCCATTGAAGATTCAGACTTTTTTTTCTTTCTAATTCGTCGGCACGAAGTTGTGATGGAAGTTATAGCCCATGTCTCAACTTTTTTAGAATTGTTCTTCTTTGGCTTAGTTACTTCTTCGGCTTTCTTAGACTCCGGATGCTTTGCTTCAACAAAAACTTCAGTGGCATGGATGAATGTTTCGGCCTCTCTCAGGCTTCAGCAAGAGTAGTAATTTTCTTTTGTGCAAGGTCAAATTTAAAACTCCCTGGCCTCAACCCTCTGATGAAGGCGTCAAAGGCCACCCCATCAGTGAGGTCCTGAATTTGCATAGCTTTCAGATTGAATCTTTTGACGATAATCTGAAGATCTTTTGGTCCTTTGATGACCTTGCCCAAGTGCATGCTAGTCTTTTGCTCTTGCCGATTGGCAACAAAATGGCTAGTGAAATGGTAACTAAACTCTATAAAGTTATTGACTGAGTTAAGGGGATATTGTTAAATCACTTCTTAGCCACTCCTTATAGAGTGGCATGGAAGTTCTTACACCAGGTAGCATCATAAACTGCTTGGACATACATTTGGTGCTTATAAGCGGACAAGTGATCGTCTAGATTAGTTATTCCGTCGAAAGGTTCTATTATAGGAGCTTAACCTTTAATTTGGGAAGGGTGGCACCTCCATGATTCTGACCGAGAACGGAGTCAGCCAGTTGATCCTGAGGGCTCCCGCTGTCCCTCAGTGGGTATGTGCTCCCTACGATATTCCTTCAATAATGGATCGGAAGATTTGTTTGCAAGAACTGGAAGCCTATACACCATCGGCTATAATACTGTTTTTTCTGTCTTGGATGATCAATAGAAGGGAATTTTGAAGATGAAGATGAAGCAAGATAAGGAGGCCGACTTTAAGATCCATGATGATGGAATTTTGCGGTTTAAGGGAAGATGTTGTGTACCACAAAAGTGTAATGAGCTTAAGAGACTATGGATGAGGGGTATAACACTCCATGTCTGTGCATCCTTGGGGTGACAAGTTGTACAAAGACCTTAAGGGTATCTATTGGTGGACAAAAATGAAGTGTGAGGTAGTTGAATATGTGTTTAAGTGCCTAACCTGTCAGAAAGTGAAGATAGATCATAAGAGACCCATGGGGAAGGTTCAATCCTTTGAGGTTCCTGGATGGAAGTAAGATTCTATTTCTATGGATTTTGTGATTGTTTTGCCTAGGACGAGGAGTGATAATGATACTATTTGGGTTATTATAAACCGATTGACGAAGTCCGCCGTATTCATACCTATTAAGGAGACATGGAAAAAGAGCAACTTGCAAAGACGTACATTAAGCATGTGGCGAGATTGCATGGGTTTCCAAGCGATGTTATTTCTGATTGTGATTCGAGGTTTCTCTCGAAATTTTGGAGAACATTAAAGATGAGAACAACCTTTTACCCTGCGACTGATGGTCAGACTGAGAGGACTAACCAAACCATGGAGGATATATTGAGAGCGTGCGCTATTTGATTTCCAAGGTAGTTGGGAGGACCAATTAGACCTGATCAAATTTTCCTATAACAATAGCTATCATGCGAACATTTAGATGGCACCTTTTGAGGCAATGTATGGAAGGAAGTGTAGAAGTCCCATTTGCTGGACTGGTAAGAATATAGTATTGGGGATAAAATTTATTGAGGAGATTGTTAAGAGTAGTCAAGATGATTCAGGCTAGAATTCAAGCTGCTCGAGATAGGCAAAATAGTTATGCCAATTTAAAACGACGCGAAGATGAATTTGCAGTCAATGGCGAAGCCAGTATTTCAAAATCGAGGGGTCACAAAAAAAAGACAAAGGATGTTCAATATTGAAAATGTAACAACGCAAAGACACATTGTCTAATATTCATTGTCATACATCCCAAACTAAGAAAACTTACATAAATAAAAATAACTATATGAAAATCAATCAATAAATTACCATCATAAAGAAACTAAATCATCATAGAAAATTATAAATCAATTAACACTACCTAATATAAATTCACATTTCACAAATTCAACATTCACAAATAAATTTAACAACAAGCTAACAAAGTGCACCAATCACTTATCACAGTTTACAAATTCAAACATTCACACATGTATGTATATAAATATTACAATTAATATCAACCAAATAAGATTTTAAATACTTCCTCCGTTTCATAATAATCGCTACACTTTCCATTGTGGGAAGTTTCATATTACTTGCTATACTTTCTTTTTGGGCAATAAACACTCTCTAATTCTCTCCTCTCACATGGGTCCCTTTTCTTTTTACTCTACCTCTCTCTTCTCCAAAAAATTGCCTAGGAGTCCTTGAATTGAGAAGTGTAGCGAGTAATATGAAATGGAGGAAGTATGCAATTTAGGAATTAGGAAATAAATAATGTAAAAGAAATAAAATATAAACTCTGTTAATACCTGATGGCTGGTCGGAAGAGCAGTGCGGGACTGCGAGCGTGCGATGCGACGATCAGTGGTCGCTTGGTCGGTGTGCGTCGGCGTGCAAGCGTGCGGCCCGGTGGTTGATGGACTCCAGCGTGGCGGCGTCTGAACTCGTGGACGTGAAGGCTGCATGAAGCAGTAAAGCCAGAACTAGGCAGTGGGAAATTAAAAAAATGTTTGTAGCGTGAGATAGGTGTATTGGGAAAGGAAGGAAGGAGAAATGATGGTTTTAAAAATTAAATGATTTTTAAGTTTTAATTTTTGATTTTTAATTTAATTAAAACACTGATGACAATGGGAGTTGGGACCACTACAACTAATAAAAATAAAGTAAATGTGCAAGTGGGCTAGAAGTGGCATACAATTAGACTGACAAGAATACAGGTGAAGCACCCATTCATCTTTAATAGCGTGACTGCTAGTTGCTTCGCTGATTTAATTTTTTTTCTTTTTTTTAATGAAAAATCCTTAATTTTTTTTAATTCGAGGTGTCACGTGACCCCACGTGACCCATATTAGCTCTGCCACTTATTGCAATAGGTGATAAAGTATTTTTGCAAGTATCACCAACTAAGGGTGTCATGAGATTTGGAGAAAAGGGCAAGTTAAGTGCCAAATATGTAGGCGCATATGAAATTTTGGAGCAAATTGGGAAAGTAGCCTATAGGTTGGCATTGCCGATGGAGTTTGAAAAGATGCACGATGTGTTCCACATTTCCCAACTCAAGTGATATATCCCTGATGAGCGTCATGTTCTAGAACTTGAGAGGATCCAGATTGATAGTAGCCTCACATATGAGGAAAGACCTGTGAAGATTCGTGACAGGAAGGTGCGTAGTACACACAATAAGAACGTCCACATCGTGAAAGTGCTTTGGTCCAACCACGAGTCTAAAGAGGCAGTGTGGGAAGCCGAAGATGAAATGAAGAAGACATATCCAGACTTGTTCCATGAGGTAAGTTACGAGGGCGTAACTCGTTTTCTTTAAGGGGGATAGAATGTGATAGAATTTCGCGCCTTTTACCTATTTTTATGCACTTTTATGCTTATTTTGGCAAAAGTTTGTTTAAGAAGTACGCAAGTATTTCTCAAATGAAAGTTTATATCAAATTTTTATATATATATATATATATATATATATATATATATATATATATATTTAAATATAATTTAGTTTAAAATAATTTATTGACTTAAAAGGTTGACTATTTCGAAATTCAAAGGAGTTATTTTAATGATTTAAGTTAAAATATTTTTTAAATGCATGCTTTGAAAAATATTTGAAATACGATTTGGATTTGGAAAAGTATTTAAATGTGCTTGATGTACCCAAATACTAATTGGACTAGGAAAAGGAACTTCGAGTAATGTTAGGAGTTTATTCATCAATCCTATTCATTGTTTTATCCTACTTAGAGTATCTACAATGGTCTAGTTTTAATTGGTCTAGCAAATAGTAAAACTAGTTTTAATTGGTCTAACCATTGGGGCACTTGGTTCTTGGAGCTGGTTGGTCTAGAATTCCAGACCAACAACACCTCGGATGGCGTGCACACGCCTAATAAGGAGATGCCACGTGGCGAATAAAACCGGTGAAATAAATTTATGAAACGCATCACTTGGAACGCATCACTAAGAAAGAGAGAAGGAAGCGTTCAATGAAACGCTGCACTGAAGCAAGCAGCTGGGCCCAAGGAGATTAATTGCTACTAGTGGCCCTCACACGCGTCAGAAGCCCACTGAGCAGCGTATTGCATTGCTACACGTGGCGCTGCACACTCTCCTTTGCAATCTGAATTTTTATAACGTTAATAAAAAAAATCAGCTTATTATTTTTTTTTTTAAGAATTACACCAACGACTATAAAATATTTGTATCTATAAATTGAGTCCAAATTTCATATATTATACCAAACTTCTTCCCAACTTATTTTTTTTTTTCTAATTACTCTCTCCTACCTAATATTACTTATACTAAGCCAATATTATAGATTCAAATAATCCTAATTACTCCCAAACTAATCCAAATCACCCACAAAATTCCCAAAATAATTTCCAAATCGATTCAAGTGTGCTACAAAATAATTAGCTTGTAACGTAATTTAATTTATCGTAATTAATTTAACGTAATCTAATTAGCTTTTATTAATTTAAATCATATTTCATATAAAAATAAACATTGAAGAAGAGAGAGAATATTGTGGGTTTGGTAAAATTAGGAGAGAGAAATAGAAAAACCAAGTAAGACCAACCAAACCATTGTGAGAAAAAAAAAAAAGATGAGTTGGTGGGAGTTTTAGTGGGATGTGAGGTGTAAGAAGGATGAAAGGAGAGAGAAAGAAAAAAATTAAAAGACCAACTAAGACCAACCAAGCCATTGGTGATGCTCTTAGGATCCAATTACCTTTTCCTAAGCCCGAAAGCAAAGCTTGCCTAAAAATATCATTAAGCCCAAATATTTTACCCACAAAACAAAAATATTCTCTCTTCCCTCCACAAGAAAAATCGCCAGCTCCTAATCCTCCCTCCTTCACATGATTTTTCTTTCTTTCACTTTCTTCCTTTTCCTTTCTTTTTCTTCAAGAAATATTTTCTTCCTCCACAAGAAACACCACTACCAGTTCACGCCGACCACCACCGCCAACTGTCGTTGTCCAGTGCTGCTACCACCTTCCACGGCCGACGATCCTCTTCCTCTCTTTTCTTATATTGGTTTGATTTTTTTTCTTCTTCCTCATGTTTTGATTAAAGATTATGTTTTTATGTTTTGTTTTAATACTAATTATGATTAGAAGATTTAATTTACTATTTTAATGATGAATCTACTATTATATAAATTATATATTGAAAGAATAAAAATTCAGATTTGATTATCGTGCTGAATTGGATTTTTAATTATCATAGCATGGATTTTTAGGGTGCTAAAGATTGGAAAATCAGAGTAGCATGTTATAACTTATAAACTGTGAGATTGGTTTAACTTATGAATTTAAGCATGTTTAATTATATTTCAAGAGAGTTTTAATAACTTATAAGTTGCTGGAATTTTAGAAAGGTTGTTATTAGTAGAGTTTTATGGATTTTCATTACTCGTATAGTAATACTATGCTAGGATATATGAGTAATTTAAGTTTTAATGATAAAAACAACTTTTAGATATTTTTAAATGGAATTTAAAGTATCTCAAAGCTGCTAGAATTTATTTGGAGTATTGAATATAAATCTATTGGTTGTTTCCGGCGAAGAATTTTCTCTAGGCGGCTTTTAAGATTGTTAAAGTGGTCTATCAATTTATCTACACAAGGTACGTACATACCTATGTGTTGTGTGATGTAGAATCATGATTTTAGGAAGGAAAAGTTATGTAGTACTCCCTTCGTTTCCTAAAGATCTTCCCTCTTTCCGTTTAAGTACGTTTCCAAAAGATCTTCCCTCTTTTACTTTATTCCTAATTTGAAATTTTTTTTCCTTTTTTACCCTCTCATGTCTCTATCATATGGTCCATCATTACATTATTAATACAATTTTACTCCCTTTCTCTCTCCTACTTTAACCTTTTTTATTTGTTTATTTATCTTAACCCCTTTCTTTCTCCTACTTTACCACCCCATATCCCTCACAAATTGATTCTCATTGGTATCTGTAGTAACAGTAACAAGGAAGATCGATCTTTAGGAAACGGAGGGAGTATCATGTATAGGAACTCTGTGAGTTCATATATGATTGTCATTATGTTGGATTTTACATGTTTTATGCTTGTGTGCGAACATGTTTCTATGGAATATTGATGCAAGCATGTTGGTTGGGAACTTTATTTATTAATTCACATGGGGGAATTAACATATTTATCAGTTGGATCATGATTGAATCATTTGTTACCTTATATTTTTATTATACACTACTCTATGAGGACTGTGGGTCTTATTTGGTAAGTTGATAATTTATGCCTTTGAAAGGCAAGTTGGTTGTTGGCTAGGTTCAACAAATAAGAAGGATTGGATTAAAGAAGGAATTAATCTTGGGTTATAAGTTGTATGATCACTTATTTTATCCTAAGATAAAAAAATGGAATAAAGTTGTCAATGTTTGATTATATTATGTGTATTGCTTTTGTGTCATAACAAGTAATAACTCGTCAATCATGTAAAGTAAAACTTTGATAGTAATAAACTTTATATTGTGCACGCCTAAAGTTGGACAATCAGGAGTTGGGGTACATGGTGGTCGTGCCATGGCTTTTTTGGGGAATTGTATTGATCATCGTTCCTATTTTTATTAAAAGGTTCCTCGATATTGTAGGTCATTATGGAATACGGAGTCGCTCCCGTATTTAGTATTTCAAAGGGAAGATTGGTTTTTTGATGAGACAACTCGATCCAATGACTATTCCATTAAATTAATAAATATCATGTTAGGAATGTTTATTTATTACTATGTAGTACTCAGCTATGCTGACTACGTGCTTTGTTTGTATGTGTTGATCATGGGTTTGCCTTATTGATCTTATGATGACCCATTCTTGGTGAACAGTTTCTCTAGTGCATTGACATCTACAGGTGTGCAGATGATGCATCTTGGGGTTTCGAGAATGGAGAGCTTGTGTAGCATATTGATAGATTTATTATTTTATAGTAAATACATTTATATTTATGTTTGGTTTGAAGTTAAAGTTAACAATGTTATTTGGTTTCAAAGTTACTTTGTTATTTATTATATTTAAATTCTAAAGCTTAGTTATATGTTTTCCGCTGCAAAATTCTGAATAAGCCAATCGTTATTATACGGGCGATAATGCTTGATGATTCTCTAAGTTTTCTAATTGAAAAGTATTTTTGGAAAAGAGAGAATTATCGGGGTGTTACACTGACGATCATCTTTCGTTTGCAATTTTCTCCCCCCTTGGGATAAGTATGAATTCATCTTTCCTTTTCGAGTTAAATCCTCCAAAGCTCTCTTAAGGTGCTTGCACTCGTTACTCTCGTGACCACAATCCTTGTGAAAATGACAATACTTACTCTTGTCCCTGTTTCTGTAGGGAGTCTTCATCTCAGCCGGAGCCTTGAGCTCATGTTGACTCCATGAGGATGGAGTATTAATCTTTGCTGAAGGCTATGGATTCCATTGAAGATTTAGACTTTTTTTTCTTTCTACTGCTTGTCCCTGTTTCTGTAGGTAGCATCATCTACTGCTTGGACATACATGTGGTGCTTATAAGCGGACAAGTGATGTCTAGATTAGTTATTCCGTCGAAAGGTTCTATTGTAGGAGCTTAACCTTTATTTTGGGAAGGGTGACACCTCCATGATTCTGGCCGAGAACGAAGTCGGCCAGTTGATCCTGAGGGTTCCCGCTGTCCCTCAGTGGGTATGTGCTCTCTACGATATTCCTTCAATATTGGATTGGAAGAGGTGTTTGCAAGAACCGGACGCCTATACACCATCGGCTATAATACTATTTTTTCCTGTCTTGGATTAACAATAGAAGGGCCCAGACTTCTTCTCCCTTATGTTCATAATGGTAACCTCAAAGGAGGATCTCTCAGATATGGGATAGATCATATGGCAGACCGTTGTAGTGATGCAGCTTTGTTTGCCTCCAAATATTCCTGAGAATTTGTCTCCATCCGATGTCCATTGGGACGGACATTATCCTGAGTTCTGACCACCAAATTCCATTCTATCTTTCTTCACTACTCACTGCCTTCTGGCTTATTTTCACTGATCGCCCTCTTAGAAAGTTCCTGACGAACCACCCGAGTTTTACCTGGACGATTCTCCTGGGAATCCCCTCCCCCCCCCCCCCTCCCCCCCCCCCCCCCCCAAGGAGGAGCTGGAATGATAGCGGTTGGATCTAGATTTACTTGGAAGAACAACATATTGTTCTTGATTTGTTCATGTACGACTGCAACCATCTCAGTCTGAAAATCGTTCAGGACGTTCTGCAGATGGGCGATAGTCACCGGACGTTAAAGATTTTCCTGACTGACAGGTTCTCAACTTCGTCCAGGAACATTGACTATAGTCAGAAGCCTATCCCTCCCTCGAGATGGTCTTTCATCATCCACAATATCCTTTACTCGAACTTCAACACTTCAATTTGCTATATTAGAAGAGTGACCGTTAGTCATTGTTACGTCTCCCTACAGGCGGCGCCAAATGTTCCGTAGTGCTTGACTAGTAAATACATTGTTATCCCTCAACAGGTTCTTCAATGGAGACTTGTGGAATGATGTCCTAGTCAGATAGTTCCAATCCCGAGCTTCGTTTTCGAATCTGCAAAAAGGGGACCTACCCTGGAGGTTTGGGTGGTGGTTCCTCCTCCGAAACTTAAATCATGTATCAGGAATGATAAGAAAAGGTAGAGATAGGGAGAGAAAGTGAGAGAGAATTTTCAAAGAGTAAGAGTACACACTGTTCAAAAAGTTCCCTTTCTCCTGATTTCAAGGGACTATTTATAATGTTTAGGGTCTGATTGTTGTACTTTGAGGTCACCCTAATTTAGCGACACCTGATTGGCTATGCAATTAAAGCCTGACACGTGGCAAATAATGATTGGGTGGCAAATGTCAACCAACCATATGCGGCCTTTTTTGAGATTTGGGTCTGGATATTTAGTCAGGCCAAAAAGGTGGGATGGTACCTTTTCTCAGTGAAAATCAGTTTTCAGCCTTTCTTTCCTCTGTACTTCATATTTGAGAGGAGACACGTGGACGCTCCTGTTGGATCCACGTGTATCTTATGGAGCCTTTAATTTTTTGGCTACAACAATAACTCATATAATCTCCTAGGTAAGTGGAATACTCTGCGAGAAAAGGCACAATTATCTCCCACCACATGAAAACTAACAATTTTGGGAAATTCTACTTCCTTAAAATTGCAATTTCAAAGCAAACTTAATTTTCTATACTTAGCCAAACTGCCACTAGGTGCGTTCTCTTCACCTGAAAGATCCTGAACTTATTGGACCTGAACAGAACTTATAAGACCTAATTAGATGTGATTCAACTTATTGGACCTGATTGAAACTTATTGGACCTGATTGAAACTTATTGACTTGATTGGAACTTGTTAGACCTGATTGAAAGTTATTGACTTGATTGGAACTTATTAGACCTTATTGGACCTGATTGAAATTTATTAGACCTTATTGGCCCTGATTGAAACTTATTAGACCTAATTGGAACTTATTTGACCTTGTTAGACAAAAAATTAATGAGTAGTAACATAAATATTACCCCTAACGTAAATACTACCCCTCAAAATTTATTATGAAATAAAAATTATTAAAATTTGCCTTTTAAAAAAATTATTATTAATAATTATCTCTTATGATTAACAATTTAACAAAAAATTATACTATTATATACTTATCTATACACACCTTTCACCACTAATATATCTAATAGTCTTATTTTCATTTCATAAAACACTAGTAGAAAACCAAAAGCTGGTGAACATTTATTACTAAAAGTGAGAAATTGCAACGTATGGAAAAATTTATCTCTAACTCCACTTCAATTTTATAATTTTAGTTAAATATCCGGAGTTCTACTACTTTAGTCATAAACTTGAAGTGGAGTGAGAGATAAATTTTTCCATACGTGGCAATTTCTCACTTGTTAGCAATAAATGTTAATCGATCGACTTTTGGTTTTCTACTAGTGCTTTATGAAATCAAAACAAGATTATTAGATATATTAGTGGTGAAACTTGTGTATAGGCAAGTATATAAATAGTATATTTTATTGTTAAATTATTTATCATAAGGGATAATTAATAATGATTATTTTTGTAAAGGGAAGGTTTTAATAATTATTATTTCATAATAAATTTTGAGGGGTAGTATTTACACTAATGGTAATATTTAGGAAAAATTAATTCTAATAATCCAACCTTTAGGCTATTCGCTCAAATTAATCCTACCTTTTGATTATTTTTTAATAATCCAACTTTTTAACATGATCCGCTCATATTGAACTGTGACATGTTGATACATGTTGGTGACCAGTCGAATGGGTTAATTGAATACGTGTCTTAATATAATTTGTTCTAATTTAATTAATCGATTATTTTAATTAACCTAACTAAAACTAATCTAACCACTAACACACCACCACCACCACCACACCTATAACACCACCACAACCAACAACACCACCACCCCACCCCCCTTGTGACTCCACCACCAAGAAAACCACCTTCTCCAGCCTCACTTTCTCTTTCCTCCCCACCACGAACCAAAACTCGACCCCACCCTAGCTTCATTTTCCCCAACCAAAATCTACCCTACGAAGCCGAAAAATTGGTTTCAAGGATGAGGATGTTCCCAAAGGGTGGGGATTTAGGGTCACAATGGGTGAGGGGGCTGTCAGAAACTCGCAGGGGGGAGAGGGGGTTGTTGCAACCTAGTAGGCAGTCCGGGTGGGGGTGCTCACAAGGGGTGCGGTGGAGAGCGGAGGGGTGCTCGCAGGCAACAAGTTTGGGGATTGTTCGTAGAGGGTGGTAGGGGTGGTGGGGAGGGGAGGAGGAGAGAGAATGTTGTTGATGGGGAGTGATGGTGATGTGGAAAGGATGGGGTTTAAGGTAGTGGAGATTGAAGGAGAGAGGAGAGCAGTGGTGGTAGTGGTAGGTGAAGGAGAGGAAGATGAAGTTGAAGGTGAAGAGAAGATTATGGGTGAGGTGATGATGGTGGATTGATTTTGGTGTGATTGCCTTTAATGAAGAGGAAGAGAGAGATTTAAAGAGGGAAATGAGGAAAAAAGAAAAGAAAAATATTTAATGTTACAACTTCAACAAGTTACCGATTTTATGGTTCAATAAGAGCAGATCATGATAATAGGTTGGATTATTAAAAAATAATCAAAAGCTGGGATTCATTTGAGTGAACGGCCTAAAGGTTGGATTATTAGAATCAATTTTTCCTAATATTTATGTTATTACTCATCAATTTTTTTGTCTAATAAGGTCTAATAAGTTTCAATTAGGTCCAATAAGGTCTAATAAGTTCCAATCATATCCAATCAGGTCTAATAAGTTCCAATTAGGTCAATAAGTTTCAATCGGGTCCAATAAGTTCCCATCAGGTTCAATCAGGTCCAATAAGTTGAATCATTCAATCATGTCTAATAAGTTCAGTTCAGGTCCAAAAAGTTCAGTTCAGATAAGTTCAAGGTTATTCAGGTAAAAAGAAGCACCCTTATTGATCATTGACTATTTGGACCTTATTGGAACTTATTGGACCTGATTAGACCTGATTAATTAAAACTTATTGCACCTAATTGGAAATTATTGGACCTTATTAGACCTGATTGAAACTTATTGTACCTAATTGGAACTTATTAGACGCGATTGGAACTTATTATCCTGATCGGCCTAATTGAAACTAATCTGAACTTAACTTATCTGGACTAAACTGAACTTATTGGACCTGAAACTTAATTTATTAAAGTGAAGTAAATGCACCATAAGTATGATTATGAAATCTATAACGTGAGTTGGCGTAATAATATTTGAAATGAACTAAACAAAATATACCATACAAGAAGGAATCACGAACTCAATTACTTATTGTTGGTTTATTCTTCAAAAGTAAATGTATCAACAACAACTGTAAAAACTTATGCAAAACCTCCAAATACTACTTCAATTATTTTCTTGATTCGAAAGACCGACACTGAAAGTCTAAGGCCTGTTCTTCCCAACTAATTTTTAATTTAGTTTAGTTCAGTTTAGTTTAGTTGCAATAAGTTGAGTTCAATTGTAATCAGTTTAGTTCAATTCAGCTCCAACCATCATTTCTATTAGTTATAATTTAATTCATTTCAGTTCAATTCAGTTCAGTTTAGTTCCATTATGTTGCAATAAGTTCAGTTCAGTTCAAATGCAACCAGTTCAGTTCAATTAAGTCGTTTTATGTCGAATAGAACAAGCCCTAAGTGATTACTTAGTTGACATAAGAAAATATTGTAAAATGTGAGGTTTGTATCTTATTAAGAGCTTGTTCTTACAACTTATTTTCTTTAGTTCAATTCAGTTCAACACTTTAATTCAGTTTAATTCAGCTCGGTTCAGTTGTAATTAGTTCAGTTCAGTTCCAAATCTATTTATTATCATTACTATTAGGTATAATTTAATTCAGTTCAGTTGCAATCAGCTCAGTTTAGTTTAATTCAGTTCAATTGTAATCACTTCAGTTCAGTTTAGTTTAGTTCATTTCATTTAAGTTCAATTCAATTATTTAATGCCGAAAAAAACATGCCCTAACTCAAGCATCTAAAAACAAATCCTCATGATTGAACGTAACCATCTTCTTACCTTCCCTCCCACCCAACCGACCTTGTCCGTTAAGTTAAGAGAGATTAATCATGTGAGATTCAAGTCTTTGAAAGATTGCTCTATCTCCTTGTTAAGTAAAATATGATTTACAAGATTTTTCCCTTTTTTTCTCCTACAGTGCATATAAAACTGACAAAAGTAACTACAAATTCGTTATCACTCTTATAAAACATCAAGTGCACAATAAATTATTGTTAAACCAAATTCACTTTTAACAAAAATGGTCACTTTTTAACTCAAAATGGGTAACACCATAGAGTAAATTTTTGCCTTCAATGAGTCAAATCTATATAATTAAAAGTTACATAAGTCACTTTTATATAAAAACCCATTTAGAACAAAAAGTTATGTGTCTCAAAGAATCTATTATAGTTACATAGAGCAAGAGATACAATTACGAATGACACAAATCATAAGAATATGAGTAGAGTATACTTCCTCTAAGTGAAATACTTTTCTCGAACAACTTTCAAGAGAAAAATTTATTTCTCTGATATCAAAATCGAAAAAGTATAAACAGAGAAGAACAAAAGGGAGACTAATTAAAAAAGCAGGAAAAAGAAAACAGAGCATATGACAGTCAGGTCGTTGGCCACTCTGGTATGTTCTTTTCCTCTTCCCTCTTTCAAAAAAGCAGACAAAATCCAACTTCTCTTCAAACAATGAACCACTTCCCAAAACCATTAAACTAACCCCCCACAAAATAAAACCCTAAAACAAAAATGAGATTCACCATTTTCTCCTCATCTAACCTTATTATTATTATTACCACGTTCATCATCTTCCCAATCTCTCTCCTCTGTTTTCCCCCTGTTTTTGCAGCATCACCAGACACTCTAATCTCATCACAATCTCTCTCCATTAACCAAACATTAATTTCTTCTGCTAATAAATTTGAACTGGGTTTTTTCTCAAAAGGAAATCCCAGAAAATATTATGTTGGAATTTGGTACAAAGATATACCTTCAGAAGGCATCATTGTTTGGGTTGCTAACAGAGATGCGCCCTCATGGAGTAATTCCTGCACCCTAATGATTGGCAACCAATCAAATCTCGTCATTCTCAATGATGGGTCCCACGTCGTATGGCATTCAGACAAATCAACGGCTCAGAATCCAGTTCTACAGTTGCTTGATTCAGGGAATTTGGTGATCAGAGAAGCAGAGGATCATAACCCAGATAATTACATTTGGCAAAGCTTTGACCATCCAACTGATACTCTCATTCCGGGTCAAAAACTCGGGTGGAATCTCAAAACGGGTTTGGATCGGTTTTTAACGTCGTGGAAGGATCCGGACGATCCGGGTTCGGGTAATTATACATTTAACATTGATTACCATGGTGACCCGGAGATTTACATGAGAAATGGGGAGCAAATAATTTATCGAAGCGGGCCATGGGTCGGACAACGGTTTAGTGGGGTACCCGAAATGGCAACCACTAATAACGGGTTTAACTTTACTTTTTACCGCGGTGAAGATGAAGTTTACTACACATTTGAGTTACCCCCGGGTGGGGAGGTAAAATCAAGGTTAACGGTAAGTTTTGATGGGTTCCTAAAAAGATGGACTTGGGTCCCAACAACTAACCAATGGGTTCGTTATTGGTACGCTAGAGTTGATGATTGTGACTCATATAGGGTATGTGGGTCCTACGGGGTGTGCAACACTAGTGGGTTCTTTGATTGTCAATGTCCACAAGGGTTCGAACCCAAGGACCAACAAGCTTGGGATTTGCGAGATGGGTCAAGTGGGTGCGCTAGGAAGACCGAGCTAGATTGTGGGAATGATGGTTTCTTGAAGTTGGTGAATATGAAGTTGCCTGAAAGTAGGACTGCTTTTGTGAATGATGGGTTGAATCTTGATCAATGTAGAGATATGTGTAAGAGGAATTGTAGTTGCACTGCTTTTGCTAATTCGGAAGTGATTCGAGGGGTTGGAAATGGGTGTGTTATTTGGACTGATAATTTAACGGATATGAGAGATTATGTTCAAGGTGGACAAGATTTGTACATTCGGTTGGCCGCTTCGGATTTAGGTATGTGCATATCATCTCTCTAATTTGTGTAGTTTGCTTGTGTGAAATTTTATGTGAATAATAAGGGGCGGGGTGGATATGGGAAAAAATAATGGGGCCCTATATAATTTCCTTAATAAAGTCTTTCATTTGTAGTTCAAAAAAGATGGAAGATAAGATTCGTATTTACAGCTGGTTAGTAACGACTATATTCAAAAACTTAAACAACAAAACTTTGATTAATTTCATGTTCTCATTGTTCCTTCCCTTGCATTTATACTAGTGATCCAAATGTTTCTTTTGTCTAATTTTCAAACAATTAAAAATTGATATATTTTCGGGCCCTTATATTTTGGAGGCCCTATTCCATGAGCGTGATTGCATGGGCCAAAAACCACCTCTATATGTGATTTAGGTAGTTTTGTTGGTCAAGTTTTATTAGTTTCATGCTAAATAAAATTTGATTTTAAGACCAATGCTAGGTTTCATTGACAATTTTAGCAATTAGATACTTCTTGTATTACTTCATTTCATCTAGTCCATTAAAAGAGGTGATCATGGGTTACTTTGAAAGCCATGGGTCAGAGTCAATGAAACCTCCGCTTCGTTTCAAGAGACTTTGGTAGTAAGGATTACATTCTTGTTGTCGTCTTGTGGATATAGAGCGAATAATTAGTGACAATAAAAGATTTTAGATTGAGAATAATAAATGATAATAATGTAGATGTGATGGGAAATACTAGGTATATTGTTTTTTGAGGAAACGCAGCATAGTAGATTTGATGGAAGATAATGAGTCAATTTACATCAAGGAGAGGAAAACGGTATACGAAGTATATATAACAAATGTGTTAATAAAACGTATCAAAAAAAAAAAATGTTAATAAAACGTGAGAAAATCTAAAAGGGAAAGAGTAAAATGTAAGAAATTGAGTAATTAGCTAATCAAAAGTCTAAAACGTTGAGATGATAAGGGGGGTCTGGCTATAGAAAAAAAAGTGTATCTTGTGCTTGAGAGACATGAAAAATTAGGTGAAGACGAGAAGTTCGAATGGCAAAATAGCCTCATATATTTAGACCCAGTAATTTATATTCTATGCGTGAAATATTACCCAGAAATAAGGCTGAAAAATTCTACAGAAACCTTGTCAAAATTAGAGTGGACGAGCCACTATTGATTAGTTTTAGAAAATTCTTGGGCGTAATAGTTACACTATTACTTGTGGTGAATACTCAAAACTACGGATTCTTTTGTATTAAAAACTAAAATAGCATGAAATAAATGACAAAATCACATTAGTTTCATGTTATTATTTGTGTATTGTATGTCATCTGTATTGAAGTCTGCCATTAACTCATTATGTATATATGAGATTTTTAGCTAACAAAGAACCACTAATAAAAAATCAATTAGGTGTTAATGTGATCATATAATATGTTCGAAATGTTAATTTCTAACAAAAATGATACCAACTTATCAAATTACATGATAAAAAATGATATTTCCAAACTAATATAATTTATTCTCTTATAAAATTATGTAATATCCATAAAGGTGTATAACAAGGTACAACTTGGATTGTTTTGGATGAAAAGGACTAACATTCAAGCAATCATCCTCTCTTAGTAACAAACCATTTCAATAGTAGAAAAGATCACATGAGATAATGAGATCCTCTAGTTAGCCTGGTGGTAGATTTAATTGTGTTTCTTATTTTGTAAAGATATTTTTATGATATTAAAGATCACATGATCTAATCATTATCATGTAGCATTGACCTTGAAATTAGGGTACGCTAGCACATAACACCCAAAACATTTTATTCTTTATTTGGTGAACATATAGCATGTCATATTTTTCTACATCAAGTGCTGTATAGTGTATACATTCAAGTTACATTTGAGTATTGGATGCACATAGTATAATAAAAAAATAGATGAGGCAAATAATTTACTATATATAAAACTGTATATATTATCTCTCTATAAAAAAATGAGTAACCTTTAAAATAAAAAATTGATCCAATATTTTGATAAACAATTTAACTTTATCTTATATCAGATCTTGCGATTTTTTTGTCTTTAAATTAATAGGGAAAAATGTCAAAGTTTGGTATGTCTTTCACAAAAAAATTAACAAAGAATTTTAAAATATAGGATAAAATTGTTTTCCTCTATTAAATTATAGGTTCGAAGAAATTGTGAATTGCATTGAATTTTGAGGATGGTCTATTAGGCATATGATGTGCACAGGTATGAACTTGATACTAGTAATTGGGAATCGAAAATTTTGAATTGAAGCCACCTAATTTGGGAAATACTATGATTTTAGTTTACATGAGTAGGATGAAAAGAGGGACTTCATTGGACGAAATCCTAATAATTTCGAATTTTTCGATTGCATAGTGTATAAAGTTTGAAACCATGATCCAACAAAAGCCGACCAAAACCCCCACTTAGTAAAAGTAAGTTTAATATAGAAAACAGTAACAAAGAGAAAAGTACATGAAAAGGTGGCTTAATAAGTGGATGAAAATAGACATTATTGATTCTAGAGTTGATGAACAGTAGTACAGTACCCTAGAAAATCAAAAAGCTACCGGTTCATAATTATACTTTTGTTAGACTAATACGTTGTTTGGGGTCCCTTATATAGACTATGGTCACAAATTGTCAAATTTCAATGGAGTTGTGTCATGTGTGATGCGTATTAACACCAACAAGCCGATCTTTCTGACCTCATTAGTCATTACTCATTAGGACTTTCGGAGTGGTTAGGTCAAATTTTACTCTTTTGCTTTGCACATGTACCTATGTTTAAGTACTTAAAATCTTATTAAGGTTATGTTCAGTTCACCTTATTTTTGCTTATTTCAGATCAGATCAGATCAGATCAGATCAGAAAAAATAAGTTCAGATCAGATCAGATCAGATCTGTCAGTTTTTAAACTCATTTTTACTATTAAATATCTTTCATTACATATTAGTAAAAATTATAATAATTGAATATTAATAAAGTATTCATTGAGACGAATCAAACAAGACCCCACATGACTATATTTTTTCTTATATATTGAGAGAAATCTAAAAGATAAGATCTTGTAATCAGATCAGTTCAGAAAAAATAAATTCAGATCAGATCAGATCAGAAAAAATAAGTTCAGATCAGATCAGATAAGTTCAGGTGAACTAAACATAGCCTAAACCAGAGTGATGAACTCCCTTATCTTTTCACTATTTCAAAGTGTCTAACGTGCAAAATATTTGATTAACAAACCGTCAAAGTCGAGATTTCATTGATGTCTATGGATAACTTACTACTCCCTCCGTCCTATATTATTGTGCTTCTTTCCTTTTAAGGTGTTCCAAAATATAATTCTTGTTTCCATTTTTTATTCCACACATTTCCATGATTTTCCTAGAAAAATTGTGCCACCATTATTTATTTGCTTCTTGGAAATAGTTTTTTGCTTTGTTTATTCAATTCAAAGGTTGAATGAGTCATGCATTTAATTCTCTTTCACCACTTATAGTCATTCTCTCTCCTAAAATCAGCTTTTCCCCATAACATTTATTTTCAATACACAAACACTCTTTACATTTCTCTTAGATTCTATTTACCTTAATAAACGTGAAAAAATAGAATCAGGCACTATAATATGGGACAGAGGGAGTACTAAACATTATGTTTAGGTGCATGAAGTTATCTATGAATAACTTGAATATCTATTTGGAAGGCCTCCATATTTGATAATTTAAACTCTAGTGCTCACAAAAACTATCTGAATATCTGATCATCCGATTTTTTGGATATTTTGATTCGAAAAATATATTTTGGATACAGTGTTTAATCTGAAAATTTGGATATCGAATAACAATTTGGATATTGATCGATTTTTGGGTTTTCGGATATCCAATATCCAGAATATGAACAGATAATGGATATCAGATATCCAATCCATATCTAAAACAATGGGTAAATTTATCAGGTTTCCTACCACTTTTAAACCTTCTTGAAAAAAAGCTAATTAAAAGTAAAGTTTTTTCTATTAGAAATAACAAGAACAAGATATTGAATATCGAGTCGAAAATTTTCAGATATTCGGATATCTGAGAACTTCGGGTCGGATAAAGATATCATATCCTGGCGATTTCGGTCATCAGATAAATACCCGATCCTTGCTCACCCCTGCTTGACATAGATGATTAAGTCTCAAAATAACTCAATATGCTTAGTAATATAAGTATGTATTTCACCAAAAAAAATCATAATTCTATAAGGACTTGTTTGGTTCACTGAACTGGAATGGAATGGTATGGATCCAAAATCCCATACCAGTTTCAAACTGTTTGGTTCAATCCTATAATGGATTCAATGTCCATTTCTGCTGTTTGGTTCAATTTTGAAATGGATTCTACATCCAAGTATAGTGTCCAAAATTTCTAAATTATGCTCAAATTCAATACACAAAAGCTCTAGAAGACATAAATTTATGTTAAAAAAAGAAGACAGAAATTAAAAAAAAATAAACATAAATTTAGAAACCTGTTACTTTGTGTTTTTTTCTATCAAAAAAATCTACATTAATAAATTTGAGTTAGATGTATGTATCCCAACAACTCTGAAATTGCACCAAAAACTTTCAAGTCCCAATTTGTCTAACATTCTTCCTGAACTACACGAAATGAATCTCCCAATTTATATCTTCTTGAGGTAAACGGTGCAACAAGAAATTCAGTGACCTTCAGTACCCCTTTTCACTCGAGAGAGAGAGAGAGAGAGAGTAAGAGAGAAAGAGGAGTGCACCATAGCTCAGTGGCGGTGAGACGGCGGCGAGGAGTCGCCGGCGAAGTGGGCAGCAGCCGTAGTGGGCTTCTCTTGTCTAGGGTTTAACCTCTCTCCCTTCCACACAAATTAGGGTTTGAAACTTGAGGGGAATGGAGTTAGAAACTTAGGGGGGAAGGGGAGATTGGGATTCTAGGGGGATGGGGTGGAGATAGATACCCTTAGGTATGAGATTCTACCCTAAATATGCCCAACCAAACAATGGAATGGATGTCATTCCATTAAAAATACCCCAACCAAACACCCCCTAATAAAGTTGTGATCTATTTAGCTTATTTTAAATACATTTTGAGTGGTCGTTTGTTATACATGGGAATTTAATTCCCATAGTAAGTTCCATTTCGTAGTAAGTTATTTTCCTTTTGTAATTCTTATGAAATTGACTACTGTGTTTGGTTGATATCAAGAAATTTTTAATTTTCATGAATTGATGTGGGAATTTTGAATGACTAAGGGGGGACTAGGTGAATAAATTCCCACGTTTTATGGGAATTTCAATTTCCTAGAAATTTTCATTGTCCCCATTTTTTCTATTTTCAGTCAACCAAACAACTACCCAATTTAAAAAAAAATCATGAAAATTTCGATTGTCTAAATATTTATTGTATATCAAACAACCACTAATCATTTTTCAATAGATTTGATTCACAACTACAAGTTTAAATATATTCTAATAAGTCCGATTCTTAACTACAAGTTCCACTATATGTATCAAAATCATATAAACAAAAGACATCATAATTGATTTATCTTTCATAATAACAAATAGACCAATCACATAAACAAAAGACATCATAATTGATTTATCTTTCATAATAACAAATAGACCAATCTTTATATGATCGGTGTTAAATTTTGTAATTGAACATCCGAATTCAACCCAAGATCAAACTTAAATATTTGATTTATACTATCATATTATGAGTAGAAATCGTTGTAATAAAAAAATAAATACAATACTTATAAAATATAATAATATATCATTTTTTACTCCATATTTGACTAGCAATACGGTTACGAACCAAACTTTTAAAATACGTACAATACTTGTAAAAAAATATCACTTTAATGCATGAAAATCTTCATCCCTAGTTGGAAATTGGAATATCTTTTAAACCTGTTGGCTCCTTCTCTAATCACTAGTTGGAAGTGACTGTCAAAGCCTCGAAGGTGTGGTTGGTGGCGCCAATTACATACCCTTGCAGCTTGCATCAGCAATGTTTATGGCTCTCGGAATTATGTGTGTTGGCTTGAAAATAAACTAAAAATATATACATGTAAAGTATAGAATTTCAGTAGCTGAAATTTAGACGCTACTTTAAGTAGCGTTTCAATTTCAGTTAGTTTTAAGGATTGAAATTGTATTTCAGTTATATTCTAAACAAGTCTAATCATTTAAGTTAGCTTAAAATTTTAGCACATATTCATTTATGCCACCTTATAGCTTGCCAAACAAACCTTAAATCTCATTAACATAGGGCCAATCTGGGCTTGGTTTAGCTAGTTATTAAAATTTTTTTTGAGGGGCTAGGTTGAGCTAGTTAAGTGGCTTGCCATTATAATAATTACTTCCTCCGTCCTATAATATAAGTCCTAATTTTGTTTTTATACGGAAATTAAGGTAAGTGTAATCTTGTTTTATTTGGATAAATAGATTTATTTTTATTGGGAAATACTACTTACATTGGGTTTTTTAAATAAAAAATAAAAATTGAACATTTAATGTTCCACGGTTTAATGTGTAGAGAAGTTCAAGTTCAATTGGGGTAAAAGATTCCAATTTTCCATTAATAATGATGCATTTAGAGCTGAAAATATGAGGACAATTTGAAACTAAATTATTTTTATGAGGACATTTTGGACATAATTATTGATTGAATTAAAATAAAAATAGAATTTATATTTTAGGATACCTTATAAAGAAACAAGACTTATATCATGAGATAAAGGAAGTACCATTTAATAATTTTTTAGTCCTTTTCCATCAAAAGGCAAATTAACATTAACACGGTACCAAAACAAACAAACCTCTGAACAAAAAAAAAAAAAAAAAAAAAGCAAAAGTAAGGCATGGGTGGATAACTAATTAGGCTCTTGAAACAAAAGAGTGTTAAGAGTATTACTAATTCCTGCTTTATTTATCCAACTAGCTAGGTGGAATGTAGGAGGAACATCACTAACTACAAGTTGTTCAACTGTCATTTTCCAATAAACTTGGCATGGCTCTCGCGAGCCGTGGACAAATTGTCCACCTTAGTTTTTTTATTTTATTATGTTTGTCCCAACTCTTAGAATAATTTTTAGATGCATGGTATTTTGAAAATACTATAGGTGGCTAATAATATATCATCAACATCAAATTCAGCTCAAATCATATTTGATGAAAGATACTCCTCTCTTCTTTTTACCTGTTGGCTGTTACTTTAAATATTCCACTATTCATCCATAGGTATCTATCATTCATTATTTACCATTAGATAAAATCAAATGTTATAATATAATATGTTGTTGGATTCATCTCAATGTATATTTTCATAAAATCAAATTTTTATACCTTTCTCTAATACATAATTAAGATATTAATAGTCAAAGTAATGCATTGACGAGCGTGAAAGTCAAATTATAGCGAATAAAAAGATTCGGACGAAGTATTTGATTTCATTTTGAGTTTGACAGAGTCACATTTTAGTCTATCTACAATCTATATACTT
Organism: Beta vulgaris subsp. vulgaris; assembly: GCF_026745355.1. Lineage (NCBI taxonomy): Eukaryota > Viridiplantae > Streptophyta > Magnoliopsida > Caryophyllales > Amaranthaceae > Beta > Beta vulgaris. The sequence continues at coordinate 13,272,824 of NC_079209.1, forward strand.
CATCCGTTCTGTTTTAAATGAAACATTGAGTGAAATTACACTATTCATTGATCAATTTTGACTCCAACTTGTTGCCATTATATAAAGAAAAACACAGTCAAGTGATCTAACTTTTTTCTATTTTTATGTGTGCATAATTAAAGATATGGGTTTTTCTATGTTATACCCTTGTATTTTTTCAATTTCTACGTTGTACCCCAAGCTTTTCAAAATTCCACGCAGTACCCTTAAACTTACCTTTTTCAACGGACAATGCCCCTACCGCTGATTATACATCATTAATTTCGTCTATTTTTTATATTCCAGTGGAACGAATCTAATTAGTGAATAACCTTCTAAGGGTTAAATTATGTATAAGTCAAATTAGTTTCAATAAATTTAAAAAAATAAATGAAATTAATGACATATAATCAGCAGTTTGGGCATCGTGCATTAAAAAAGGTAAGCTTGAGGGTACCGTGTAGAATTTATAAAAAGTTGGGGTAAAACGTAGAAATTGAAGAAACACAAGGGTATAACGTAGAAAATAAGGAAACGCATTGAGTTGCGTAAAAAAGCAAATGTTTCATTTGAAACATAACGGAGGAAGTATATAAATTTTGGTTCTTGTAGGACAACTTTACTTCAAATTAAAATATGGTCAAATTGATTTTGGGTACATCAATGTTTATGGGCTTTTGTTTCGTAGATTAGGGTATTAAGTATCATGAAGAGTCAGTTTTATTGATCCTTTTCATCATTTTTTATCAAGATTGAGAAACTTTTCACAAGATGGAAAATATATATATATTCCATCCCATGATTAAATTTTCCTTTTTTATGATGCCCAAGAACAATTTTAGAGAACGTTTTCTCTTGTAGTGTATTCTTTTTAATATGTGAAAGTATGTTTTGAAAACAAATTGATTACCATCATTTTTTTCAATATTAGATACCGAACCATGTAAAAGTTAAAATGAGGCATATAATATAGAAAGCATCTAATGTAAAATTTCATTAATTTATACACATTTCTTTTGATAAAAGCAGTTTTATGTGAGTTTTTGCTTTCGAGATGTAAATTTGAACTTATTTGCATCACAATTGTGATTCCAAGTTGGAAGAGTAGTTATCCATTTATAAGATACATGTTTGGCTACTTGCCCACCCAACATTATCTCATTCATGTTACGAATTAAAATGCATGCTTGTGTTTTATATTCTTAAACCTTTTGTCAAAGGTTCGAAATCTAGGAATCTAAATAGGCAGTGATCTAAACCAGCCAATGAGCTTTTAGTAGCTCTATAAGTTTATTATATAGGACCACTTAATAATTGGTGACCAAACAGTTACACTACTATGCATGATAGATGTTTGGACAACCATATATAAATTCTTAAAACAAGTTGTGTTATACACCTTTTGATTTGTGATCCGCTTTACTTTTAAAAAGAAATATATGGTTCATTTCATAGATAAATCGGTTTTGTAATAATCCATGAAAGGAAACTATAAGAGGTATAAGGGAATTTATATTATATTCAATGTTGTTTCACTTATAATTTACTGTATTATAAAGTGGAATTAGGGGTCTGTTTGGTAGGGCATAAAACATTAGCCTGGGAAAATGTTTTCTTTTATTTTCAGTTTTATATTGTTTGGTTGACAAAAGATTGACAAAAGAGTGTAAAATCATTTTTCCTTGGGGTAAAATAACTCTCACAATGATGGAAAACCATTTTCCCTTCAAAATGAAGGGAAAACTGTTTTTCTTATTTCTCTTGTACATTCCTCTCACTACCTTCTTACTTTCCCTTTCATTTCATCATTTTTTTTTACATGGAACCAAACAACGGAAAACTAATTTTAGAACTGTGTTTTACATTGTAAATTGGTTTCCATGAAAATCATTTTACACTGAAGATGTTTTACACCCTACCAAACAGAGCCTAGATGTTCCTATTTCACTGAGGTATTGTTTTATTCAATTTATTTTGAAATCAAATGATAAATTCAGATAAGTTAAATTTTATTAACAAGTTCAACAAATAAGTTGATAAGCTCATATCAATCTGGAAGTCAGATAAGTTGAATAGATACTCCTTAACATCAAGAATTGTAGTGTTTGAAGGTCCTAGCCTCTGCCTCCCATTTACGTTTATCTTTGTTAAACTTCCTTAGTTTTGGCATATCATTACTGTTGATCTAATTGTGTTCAAATTAACCAGGAGCTACAGGCTCTGGAAATCGTTCTGATAAAATAAAGAAGATTGCAATGGGTGTTGGCATATCTATTGCTTCTGCGATGATTCTAGTTGGTTTAATTACCTTGATCATATTGAAGCGTAAAAGAGCACAAAATATGCTGCTTATTAGAAGAACAGCAGACACAAGAGGTATATTATCATAACTTCCGGAAATCACTAACATAAAAGTAGAGATGAAACTTGTCTAATACTATGCTTTGTTATATTTTCTAGCCTCTAGGGCAGGTACAGCTGAAAGGAGCCAAGAGATACTATTAAGCGGCCAACTTATGTCTAGCAAGAGGGACTACTCAGGCGAAACTAAGAACTTAGATGATGTTGACTTGCCCATATATGACCTATACACCTTAGCCGTTGCCACCAACAACTTTGATGAAGCAAATAAACTTGGACAAGGTGGTTTCGGACGCGTTTACAAGGTACATTTTATTGTTTATAGCCATACATTAATCTGATTAAACCTTAATTTGAGATCATAATTCTTTCGGCGGTAAAACAATCTTCGTAACGAGATTCGATATGTAAGGTGTACATAAGACATAGTCGTTATGGATCACTTGTACATAGGGCATATTCTCTTCGGCACAAAATAGCTGAATTGAACTGAACTGAACTGAATTGAACTGAACTAAATTGAATTAAACTGAATTGAATTGAATTGAATTGAACTGAACTGAATTGAACTAAACTGAACTGAACTAAAATGAATAGTGATATGTAAGAGTAAAAGTATTGTCCAGAGCTGAACTGAACTGAACTGAATTGAATTGAGCTGAGCTGAACTGAATTGAGCGGAACTGAATTGAATTGAACTGAACTGAACTGAAAATAAGCTGGGAAGAACAGACCCATAGTACACGTAAGACATAAGTTGGCCTTGGGGTGTTTCCGAGTAGCACATTTCCGATGCTTAGATTAACCAAAATATATAGTAAGTGTTATGGAAGACAAAGAACAAAAGAATGAATGCTATTATGCTAAATAGTTTTTCTCACATAATATTGATATTTTAAAGGCAATATAGCTTTTGTAAGAGTGAGAGAGATTAGATAAAAAAAAAATCTGTGTTTATTGAGTCGGGTTATCATTTTTTAGGCTTAGAGATCAAAACATTAGTTGATTTTGGGATAATTTTAATAAGTAAAAAAATTAGGATCTTATGATCCTTACTGATCCTACTTGATTCCGTTACGATCCTATACGATCTTGATGAATGCTCTTAAGTCTTAATCCTTACTTTCCTTTCCTCCTAAAATTCGAGGAGAGCTTTTACCTATGTTTTCTTTATTTCCTTCCTTTCCTTTCCTTTACTAATGATAACCAAACATGTGATTCCTCTCAAATCCACCCATTATACCAAACATTGGAAACTACAACTACCTTATTTTCTCTTCTTTTCCTTTATCTTCCTTTTTCTTCCCTTCCTTTACCCAAAAAAAAAATACCAAACAAAGTGTGAGTGACTTGAGTGATGCAAGCAGTGTTGTCTTCATAAATCAATGTTTGCTGGTGTACAACATCCGGTGGCTCATACACTGAATTATTGATAGAAAGATTACAATTAATAATTACAAGACCACTATTAATGAAATCAAAATTGCCTTCATCAGCTTGGGACCATTTGAACATCCACCACCGTCTTCTATTGTATCATAACACTTAAGAAAATTGATCTATAGACATGTGAGGAAGAGTAATTAATACCTTGAACTTCTCTATTGGTTCTTTTTGTTTTAGTGGATGCTACTTGGCATTGAGTAACAAGCTTTGCTTAAATTGAATTACACTGCTTAGTTTAACTGGTCCTTGGGCCTTTTTTGGGCTTTTCCTCATATACAACCATGATCCTTTCCCATATTCTTATATTGGGCCCATTAAATGATTCAAGTGAGCCGAAATCAAGAGTGGCCCAAATGAGAATATTTTGTAGCACCCAGACAAATACTAAGATGCAGCTGACACTTGATGGTAATATATTCCCATAATTTTTAAACTTCTCCTTTTCCCCGATTAAGAAAAGCAAACACTCAATAAAAGTAATAAATTATCTTACAAGTTTCCTCATCATTTGATACTATTCTTTTTCCATTTCATAACTTGAACCAAACAAATACTACTTTTGATTTTTTCAATCAACTATTACTTACTTGAACTAATTTAAAATTGTTTATTATTGCTTTTATATCAGGCAATTACTAAATAAAATTCAATTGTATTGAGCTGAACTCCTTTTTACTACCGTAAATTAGATGGTAGAACCATCTAAATGGTGCGCACTATTCAAAACAATGAACAAATAAAACAACATTCTCAATGAACAAACTAAATAAAAAAACAAAAGAACAACACACGAGACTCAATGAACATTTAAATGAGCAATGAACAACAAGAAAAAAAAGATGAACAAGAGGAAATATCTGACGAACAACCACTCAACCTAATAAACAGACAAAGAAAACACAATGAACAAAGAAATATCTGCAATGAACAAACTAAGAAACATATATAAATGTTAACAAAGGAGAATCGTCGAGATCGATATTCATTGGAGAATAATTGATGTACATTAGTTTCACATGTTCATTGGAGAACAGTTGATGTACATTAGTTTCACGCGTTTTATGTTTTTTCGACTGCGTTTTGGCTCGTGTCTACCATTAGAATGGTAGATACGAGTCCACCATCTACCAATTGTATTTACAACTTATACTAATTGATTATTGCTGATTGGAAGTTGAAGAATAAGACGGCCTAAATTTAGCTCACTTGCTGTGTTTTCCTACTATTATTCAGTTAAATTCAGGGGATTATGATCCTACAAAAGAAAAAGGTAGCTTAAGTACTCCTAATCCGCATTGCAAATTTCAGGGTGTGTTGCTAGATGGACAAGAAGTTGCAGTCAAGAGACTTTCTAAGGAATCTGGACAAGGAGCAGATGAATTTAAGAACGAGCTTAGATTGATTGCAAAGCTTCAGCATCGAAACCTTGTTCGATTACTTGGTTGTTGTGTGGAGATGGACGAGAAGATGCTCATATATGAGTACCTCAAAAATAGAAGTCTTGATGCATTTTTGTTTCGTAAGTCCCTCTATCCTTAGTAACCAAAAGAACCTACTTGCAGCAGCTTCATCTTCTTTCAGTTCAATCTCTTAGTTCTCTTATGGTCTGATGATCTGCAGATAAAGAAAGAAACACAGTGCTGAACTGGCAAGCGCGGTTCAACATAATCTGTGGGATTGCTAGGGGGCTTTTGTATCTTCATCAAGATTCAAGATACAGAATAGTCCATAGAGATATGAAAGCAAGCAACATATTGCTCGATGGAGATATGAACCCAAAAATATCGGACTTTGGCATGGCAAGAATTTTTGGTGGAGATCAAACTGAAGGAAACACTAGGAGGGTAGTTGGAACATAGTAAGTAACCTGAAAAAGGATTCTAGTGTTGAGATTATTACATAATTTTCTCCACTATGTAAGCTTATATCAATTAGCATATATTTTCATTATGCAGTGGTTACATGGCTCCTGAATACGCTATGGATGGGCTTTTTTCCATAAAATCGGATGTGTTTAGCTTCGGTGTACTAGTGCTGGAGATAATTAGTGGGACAAAGAACAGAGGATTCTATAATGCAGATCATGAACTAAACCTTCTCGGATATGTAAGTAATGCACTCATGGTTCTTTTTTCTTTCTTCCAGAGTACTCTTATAAATTTACATGTCATCTAAAGTTATTCTAACTTCATCTGAGACAAGATTTGTTTGAATATATATCACTTACCATAAGAAAACAATACTTTATAATGACAGTCATGGAAGCTATGGAGAGAAGGTAAAGGGACGGAGTTGCTAGATAAGGTCATGGGAGAGTCGTTTTCGATACATGAAGTGTTAAGGTGCCTACAAGTCGGTCTCCTATGCGTGCAAGAGAGGGCAGAAGATAGGCCAACGATGGCATCCGTAGTGCTAATGTTGGGTAGTGAATCTGCATCTTTACCTCTGCCTAAGCTCCCAGGTTTTTGCATGGGGTGGAACCCTAATGAAACGGATTCTTCTTCAAGTAAACAAGATGATGTATCATTCACTGTGAATCAAGTCACAGTCACAACGCTAAATGCGCGATAAAAAGATCATAAATAGTTGTAGCAAAATTAGTTCATTGTATATTCACAGAAAGATAAGCTACCACAATTTTTTTGTCTGCTGTATTTTTGGTTGCCTCTTTGTGTTTAATTTGGGGTAGGGTTGGGTTTCTGGTTGGTGTGAAGAATAGGATGGGGGAAACAATTTTGATATGAGGTCTACCAATTCCATTCTTACAATTAGTTGTACATTGTTAAGGTATATATTTGCATGTTTGACATTCATGTCACATCATTATTTGCTGCAATATTTGATTATTGGCTTGCAGTGTGAACTTGATCATTCCAAACTAATATTCGAAATTTACAGAGAAGAACAAAAGCTGAACACTCACCCTTCTGAAAAATCGATAATGTGATTTGAAATGATTTTCAGAATCAATCAAGTAAAACTTAGAGAGAAATGACCAGAGAAGAGAATTATGTTGTCATTGTTCTGTGATGATTGAAAAACTAATTTACAAAATTACACTAATTTAACGAGGTATATATAGACCTCCCTAATGATGAGTGAGTAGAGGAGAAGACCCTCTTACATCTCTCTTACACCTGGACAACTTTCTAGCTCTCTAACAGACAATATAAGCCAACTCCCTAGATTTTAGGAAGTTAGTTAGAAGGTGGTGGAGCCATATTAGCAACATCAGTGGCATTCTTGTGCTGAGGAGTAGTTTGAGTTGTAGCTTCAATAACCCCTCAAGCTAGGGGTGGATGTAGAAGACACCCTGAGATTGGACAACAGTTTAGTCAATTGAGGTGAAGGCAAGGTCTTAGTAAGGAGATCAGCCACTTGATTATCAATAGGAATATAGGAAAGCTTAACCAGACCCTCTAAGACTTTATCTTTAGTATAAATGTATGTCAAGTTCAATATGCTTGGTACGTTTCATGAACTGGATTCCCAAAATGAATGGATGATTGGTTGTCACAGTTGAGCTTGACTGGAGTGAGATCAGTAACTCCAAGTTCAGTGAGATGCCTGACTAACCAAGTTGTTTCAGCGGCAGCAAGTAGGGGTGTTAATCGAGTTGAGCCGAGCAGCTCGTGATCAACTCGGTCAATACTCGATCAAGGCTTGACTCGAATTTGCATGACTCGAGTTCGAGTCGAGTTGGGCTAGCTCCAAATCGACTCGATAAGCTCGCGAGCAACTCATTAAAATTTTTTATATAAATTGTTGAAATGCGAATGATAAAATACAAAAAGAAAGTAAGGTAAATAAGTTGGAAAGGGGAGGGAGAAACAATGCATGAAACTTATTCCACATTGGTGGAAAGACAAAAAATCATAGCCTATTTTACTTTATAAAAAGATCGACACACATTGGTTGAAAGCTAAAAACCAAAGCTTCTTTTCTTTATAAAAGGAAGGGATGACACTTGAGAGTTTGGGTTGAGCTTGATGGGTTTGTGTTAGGTTGAGAATAATGAGCCCAAGTTGAGTTGAGCTTAACGAGTTTGAGAGATCAGTCGAGCTGAGTCGAGCTTAACGGCTCGAGTCGAGCATCAATAATTCTTATCGAGCACGAGTCAAGCTAGGAAATTTTGTGCTCGACGAGTTTCTAGTCGAGTCGAGCACGAGTCGGTCGATTTTCGAGTTGATTCGAGCAGACCTCGGCTCGCGATCGGCTCGCTCGATTAGCACCCCTAGTAGCAGTCATTCCCTGTATTTTGCCTCAGAAGAGGACTTAGATACCGTGGATTGTTTCTTGGATTTCCAGGAAATGAGACGGTTGCCTAAGAGCATGATGTACCTAGTGACTGACCTTCTAGTATTAGGGCATGCTGCCCAGTCGGGATCAAATTATCCTTGAAGAGTAAGCTGTGGAGAAGCTTGTAAAAGAATACCTTGAGCAATGGTGCCAACAACATATCTCAAAAGGTGATAAAGAGGCTAGAAATGAGAATAGTTGGGAGCTTGAAGAAACTGACTAAGAGTTTGTACATCAAAAGAAAATGTCAGGTCTAGTGTGTGTCACAAAGCTTAATTGTTGCACCAAACATCTATAGTGACAAGGATCTGATAGAAATCATCATCTGCCTCTAGAAGCTTCATAGTCAAAGGAAGAGGTGTTCTAGCAGATTTGGAGAGATCTAAAGTACAATCTGCTAACATCTCTTTAGCAAACTTTCTTTGACTTAAATCATCCTAGTAGGTAATATGGAAACTTCAATCCCAAGGAAAAAACTAAAATCACCCAAATCCTTGATGCTAAACACACTATGCAAATGTGCTTTGAGAGAAGTTATAAGGCAGATTATGGCCTGTGAGATCATATCATCCACATAAACAACAGCAATGCACATATCAAAACTAGATTTGTTAAGAAATAAGGATTAATCATTTTTTATTTGAATAAATCCTTATTGGATCAACACTGAATTCAATCTAGCAAACCATTGTCTGCTAGCTTGTTTTAATCCATAAAGAGACTTAATCTTGCAGACTTTATTATCAAGATTGTGAACACCTTCACGCATCCTCATGTAAACTTTCTCATCTAAAATGCCATGTAAGAAGGCATTGTTGATGTCTAGTTGATGAAGTGGCCAGTGATGGATTGCTGCAAATTTGATGCGTCTAAGTTATTCGCCGATCTTAGGCGAATTTAAGGTTGTTTTGTGCGTCGGTTTGGGCTTAGAGTCGGATTTTTGGTTTGGTTTGACATTAGTGAGTTTATCGAGTCTTGCCGTGAGTTTTGATGTTTTTATTGCAGCTTTATGTTATGGCATCTTCCGAGGCATTTTTGGGTTCCGAAGACTTTCGTAACTCTAAGGCATTCTAGCATCCAATCTTCCTAGCGGCAAATTATTCCTAGCTTCCGAGCATCCTAGAGTCAAAGTCTCCCGAGTCATGAGTTCGAAGCATGTGGGTTTCCGTATGGCGTCCAAGCAGCTTAGAAGCGTCCCAAGCCCTTATGTTGGCATTTTCTCCCTTTCTCTTCCTCAACTAGGCTGCAGCTTGGGTTCTTGGTCAGGACCATTTTCGCGGGTCGCGACCTCCTGCCGTCACGGGTAGCGACCTTTGTCACGGGTCGCGACCTCCTACCGTCACGTGTAGCGACCTTTGTCGCGGGTGGCGACCCTTGTGTCAGCCGCCCACTTTATTTTCTTTTCCTCCCTTGGCGGGTTATTATGTTAAGTTAGTTTTTAGTTTTTGTTCTAGCTACGTGAGAGGGTGAAAAAGAACATTGCTTCCCAGGGTTTCTTCTTCTCTTCTTTTGTAGATTTGTAATGGATTCTATGGCTTTGCTAGCTTAAACATCTATCTTGGATTTGGTTATTGAAGCTCTAATATATTTGTGAGAAGTTCTTATCCTCTACTTTCTCTATAGTCATTGTGATGCTTCTTGTATTTACTTTCATGATGCTTGCATAATCTTTGCTAGAAACGTTAGTATTGTTGTGTGATTCATCTAATGCTAGTTTTAGGTGCATAATCGGATTGTTGTGTTCCTAGCTCCATGTAGCATACTAGGTGTTTGATTAAATGCTGAACATTAATCTTTTGCACTTAAAGAAGCATTACTTATTATTAAAATGTTATTGCTTTGATAACATCAATAATCCTATTGTGTTCCTCGGCCTTAATGCTACTTTAGTTTGGACTTAAGTGCGATTCATCTGAGTTAAGTCTTGGTAAGGGCGATTCAAACAACGCGGATCATGTGTTTAGCCACGATCTAGGAGGATAGAGGTCTAGACTTCTCGATAGGTGACCATAGGAAGTGTCAGGGGTTAAGGTTTTGTGATCACAAATTAAGTTAGGGTGGATGTTAATCGAGTCTAAGGCCTTTTTATATTGTAATCTCTTGTGTTTTAATACTGTGTGTAGTTTAGTTTACTTGCATTGCTCCAAATCCTCCCCAATTTGGTTACTTTGGCCCTAGCACATACCAAGGTCCTTAATTCACTAATTTTCGATCAAGTTCCTTTACTCCTTGTGGATACGATCCTTACTTCCATTATACTTGCTTAGTGTGCATGAGAGTAGGTTAATTATATTTGGTTAGGAGTACACGGCTAACGCCTACCAAGAGCTAAGACGCACGTGATGGTTGTCATCTTTACAACAGGTGAGAATGTTTGAGCATTATTCAAGCCCATATTTTCGAGTGAAACCTTTAGCCACTAGTGTGGCTTTGTAATATTACTGGAAATTTGTAGAGTATTTATTTGTGGTTATGTTGGTTATTTAGGCAGAGAATTCTCTTTAGGAGACTTTTAAACTTATGAAAGTGGCCTCTCATTTTGTCTACACAAGGTACGCACATACCTATGTGTTGATTGGATTAGTATCATGTCCTAAGGAAGGGATTCTGTAGTATCATGTATAAGGAACTATTTTTAGTTCATATGTGATTTATATTCACTTGGATTCACATGTTTTATGCCTTTGTGTGAAGCATTTTGATTATGATGATGATATTATGTTTGCATGGAAGATTGATGCAAGTATATGGGATTTGGGAATTTTATTTTATTAATTCACATGAGGGATTAATATTTATGTTGGTATATATTGGATTATGATTGAATCATGTTGTTCCCCTTGAATTTATTTAATTACTTTATGAGGACTGATGGCCTTATTTGATAAGTTTGTTATTCACCTATGAAAGGTTGGTTGGTTGTTCACTTTTGGTTCAACAAATAAATTAAGGATATGGATTCAATATTGGAATTAATCTTGGGTTGTTAAGTTGATCGATGATCACCTTATCTAATCCTAAGATAAAAATGGAAGTTTATGATTCTTGATGAGTATATTATTTGTCATACTTATGAGTCATAACAAGTGAATAAAGTACTAATCATGTAAAGTGAAACGTGAATAGCAATAGCTTTAGACTTGTTCACGTTTATTTGAAGTGTTGGACAAGTATGAGTTGGAGTACATGGTGGTTGCCCATGGCTTTTCTTGGGACCGGGTTGATCATCGTGTCCTATTTTTATTTGAAAGATTGCTCGATATTGTAGGTCAGGGGAGTACGGAGTCTTAAAGAATGGTTTTGGTTTAGGCAACTCGTTCCATTGACTATTCCATCTAAATTAATCAATTTATTAGTTGTGGAGTTTAGTTCAGTACAAGTAATATACGATGTTATTATATTATTATATATTCCTGCTTAATGTTTATTAGGATCATGTTAGGTTTATTTATTTACTATGTACTAGTACTCAACTTTGTTGATTACTTGCTTTCTATGTATGTAATGATCATGACTATGCTTTATTGATCATGTGATGACCCAATTGGTGAGCAGTATCTCGGGATCAATAGAGCATCGTCGTTTACAGGTTTAAAGATGACGCATCATAGGTTCGGGAAAGTGAAGAGCTTGTGTTGACTTGTATTATTTTATAGTTAACTTTTACTATTGTGGTTGACTTTTACTTTTGAGGTTGACTTTTGACTTTATGTTGGTTTGACTTTTGGAGCTGACTTTTTAGTTAACTAAGTTTTATTTCTAAAGTTTATTTATTATTATTTCCGCTGCAAAAATCAGAATAAGTCGATGCATTATCATACGGGCGATAATACTTGGATAATTCTCTAAGTTTTGTACTAAAAGGTATTTTGGAAAAGAGAGAATTGTTGGGGTGTTACATAACAGAAAATTGTTTCCTGGTTTGCTTAGCTTTAGGACAGACTTGACATATGCTATCATGACAAGAATTATCGCTAGAAAACATAGAGTTCACAGGATGTGATTTATTAAAAGGTAGATGACCAAGCCTGGGGTACCAAAGTTTGTCCCCTTCCTGAGTTGCTAGATTGATTGTAGGCTGTTTAGAAGTTGTACTAGTGCCAACAACATATAAACCATCTTCCAGCTTACCAAGAACAAGTGAACCAGTTTGAGAAGTTCCTTGAAGTATACACTTATCATGTGAGAAAATTATATCAGTAAACAATCCGTGTGTAGAAATTAAATTGAATTGAAGGCCATGGACATGTAAAACTTTGTTCAACATCACACAATTTTCTAATTTTACAGTCCTTATATGTTGAACTTCCACACTTTTCCCATCAAAAATAGTTATTGTATTGGGTTCTTTATCAAATGAATGATATGAATGAAACAAATCAAGATTAGAGCAGATGTGGTAAGTAGCACCACTGTCTATAGTCCACTTTGAATTTAGGCAAGTAATAAGACAAGTACATGCCGTATTTGGAACATAAGTAGGATGAACAGAAGCAACATTCGTGGTTTCATCCTTTTTCTGTTTCACCAAATTTATGAAGCGTTGGTACTTCTCTTTAGTGAGATGAGTGGCTTCAGCTTCATTCATATGAAAATCAGCACAATCATCACCATAACTTACACTTGCAATCTAATTTACTTGATTATGTCTACCAGTGATGCTGAGTTTAGGATAACTATGGATTCTCCAACACCTATCCATTGTGTGACCAGGAATTTTGCAATGATCACAATATGAAGACCTTTGGTTGCTTCCAGTATAAGGATCTGAATTTTTCCTTCCTTTATTCAGAGAATTATAATGAGGCCTCTTGTTTTTAGTAGATGCAAAAGCCATAGTATGACTACTTGGTTCAGTAGTCTCTTCTAGTTTCTCATCTAGAATGAGTAGATTGTATGCAACTGAAATGGATGATAAAGGTTTCATCATGAGAATGTTAGTTCTCACTGCAGCATGATTTCCATCTAGTCTCATAAAAAATTGGATCAATCTTTCATCATGCTGAGTCTTCTGAAATTGTTTAGTCAAATCACATGTACATCCACGACAAGTACAATAAGGAAGTGGACTTGTAGAGCTTATCTGGTCCCAGATCACCTTGATCTTAGTAAAACAATCAGCCACAATAGAAGATCCTTGCTCTTTCTTAATGTTGTTCTATTGCATAGTTATGGTCCTGATACCATAGATTATCTATCCTCTTAGATCTTTTCAGATCTCACTTGTTGTTGAGAAGTATAGCACACTTTTAACAAGTGTCGCATATAGTGATCTCAAAATGTATGAAATGATCATGTAATCACGCCTATCCAAAGCACTGTATAGAGAATTAGTAGTCTCAGGTTTCTTCAACATTCCATCCACAATAATAATTTGGTTTTTCATTGATAGCGCTAAAATCATACCTCTATTCCAATCAGAAAAATTCTCACCATTAAATTATTCAAAAACTTTGGAAGAGTTGGATTTCAGATGATGTATATAATAAACTAAATTAGGATCTCGTAGAGAGTTTTCAACAGGAACATGTATTGTGGTAGGAATTTCTCTCATTTTTGTGAGAATTTTCAGCAGAGAAAACAACGATTTCAGACTTACCAAGCTAAAGAATCAAGAATGAAATATGAACATGCAATGCAACGACTTAAAAGAATAATTTCATATCAGATTTCAAACCTAATTTTCATGAGATTAAAGCAACTTTGATATTGAGAAATCAATTTGATTCTAGAAGATGAATCAAGCAAATAATCAAATTTTACGGTCTGAATTTTCAAGCAAAAATGATTAGTATTCAGAGAAAAACTTACTCAAACTTCCCTGAACTTTGAGCAACAATCTGAATGAAAGAAACTGATCAATTTTGAGCTGAATTTATTAAATGTCAAATAATTTTAGTTGTGAAAATCTCCGTGCTCTGATACCATGAAATGATTTTCATAATCAATGAAGTAATACTTGGAGAGAAATGATGACTGAAGAGAATTATGTTGTCATTATTTTGTGATTGAAAACCTAATTTACAAAATTACAGTAATGAGGTATACATAGACCTCTATTGATGAGTGAGTAAAGGAGAAGACCCTCTTACATCTCTCCTCTATTGATGAGTGAGTAAAGGAGAAGACCCTCTTACATCTATCTTATACCTGGACAACTTTCTAGCTCTCTATTAGATAATATTAACCAACTTCCTAAATTACAATAATAAGCGTTTTTATGCTGAGGTGTAGTTTTAGCTGTAGCTTCAATATAATTTAGGAAAAATTGATTTAATCAGTCGCAACTATGGACGTCCTAACAAAAACAGTCTCAATTATCGTTTTTTATTGTTCAGTCCCAACTTTTAAGGGTGTTTTACAATAGTAGTCCCAGCACCTGCTATAGCAGGTAATGTGCCTTTTTTTTTTGTTATCTTCTTTCTCCCTCCATCCTTCCTTCCCTGCTCCCTCCTCTTCTCAACTTCCACCCACCCCTCTCACCTTCCACCCCACTACCCACTACCCCACCCCCACCTCCCCTAACCCCTAACCCCTACCCGCCAACCCTCCTCCTGCCCCTGCTACCCACCCCCTTCCCCAGCCAATCCACCCCTCACCACCCATCCCCCACCACAGCCAACCCTCCTCCCGCCTGTCAAACTCTCTGCACCAAAAACCCCTCCCCTGCCACCCCCCTGCTCCAGCCACCCCTCCCCCGAAATCTCTCATTCCTTCAGCTCCCCTGCCCCAGCCACCCATTATGTCCCCAAACCCCTCCCCTGCTCCAGCCACCCCTCCTCCGCCCTAAAACTCACTCCCTTGTCCCGCTGCCACCACCCCCGAAATCACTTCAAAATACCTCACCCACCCCTCGAAACACCTCCCCTACCCTCGAAATCACCCCCAAAACATCTCCCCCACCCCCAGAACACCTCCGCCACCTTTGAAGCCACCTCTCGAAAATCCTTAAAGATGAAGGTGAGAGAGAAATAGGGAGGATGCAGGGGATTTGGGTTGGGGGGTTAGAGGGTGGGCGGACATAGTAGTGGGGTTCTATGACTGCGGGGTGGGGGCTGGAAGAAGGATGTGCGGAGCGGAGGGCTAAGGGTAGTGACATTGGTGGTTGTATGGTGGTGGGGTGGCAGGGGAATGGGAGGAAGTAAGGAGGAAAGAGAAAGACCGAAAGAGAGGTAAAAACACTAGTGAAATAAAAATAAAAATAAGGGCTAATTCGTTTTTTACCGGTTTAGCAAGTCACCAGTCTACTTGGACCACTAGTGTAAAGGTGGGGTTAAAGTCGGGACTGAGTTTTTGTCAGGACGCCCATAGTTGGGACTGTTTAAATCATTTTTTTCTATAATTTATGTATCTTATTAATGTGATATGTATACAAGCACCATCTTAGTAAATGAGTGAGATTTTTCAGTCCTTGATTACTTAAGGCTGTGTTTGTTCAATTCACAATTGTTTACGCATCGCACTAAGTCCTCATATTATGCGATTATATGACTTGTATTGAAGTACTTACTAAGCTATACTACAATAGCTCGCGAATATGCTTGGATTAATAAGCGCTCTATTGGCCTAATAGTTCCCCTTTATTGCGGCTAAATATTATCCTTGAGAAATCTATGACAAGTGCCCCCAAAGATCAATTCGCAACTACATATCTTCTCTAAATTTATTCATCTTTATGAATTCAAAATTAAATTATATTGCTAATTCCGAAATATTTACATAATAAGTTCACAATTCATTATTCTTCAAGTATATTTGATAAATTTAGTTCCTAACTTTTAGAATTTGATTGTATGTTCAAATTACAGTCTTTACTAGTACCATCTTAGTGATGCTTTTACTCTATGATAAAAAAAAATTTACTTGTATATTCTAATATTTTTAGTTATTGACAATCTTAATAATGATGCTTTTGATCAATGTTGAAAAGTTTAATATCGTAATTGTAATTATAATGATCCATTACATTTTTTTAAATGTTCAAAGACATCTTGTTACAACTTACATGTTCAATTTATTTGAAGTAAATATTCATTCACAAGTCGCAACCAACATCAACATTATGATCTCGAGTTCATAATGGTAACACAATAATGATTTTTTTTTGGATATGTACGACCCTGTTTGGCAAAATTAGCGGTCGAAGTAGCGAGTAGCTGTTGTAGTAGCTGTTAGCTGTCAACTAGTCGTTGTTAGATGTCGGCGTTTAAAGTAGTTGTTTAAATAATAAGTGTTTAGGCAAAACTAGCGGTTGGAATTGAAAAAACACAATATTAGGCATATATATTAGATTTAGTTACGAACTTAATTACAACATTTTTATTAATTAGCTTAATAAATAAATTCAATGCTTATACCCCCTAAAAAACTCAATGCTTACACATAAAATTAGTTTTCAACAACTATTGATCTGTGTCGTCTAGCTTTCCGTAAACAATTGGCTATATGGTCACGAATTACTTTCATTTCTGTATAACTTCCCACTCTAGTTTTACCTTGTGCCATAGGCTGAACATTGAGAAGCTCAAATGATGGTATAAAATTAGGATAATGCTCTAATACTCGACAAAGAGGATCATCCGGTGAATTTATACCGCTAATAATTTTCATAATGGAAATTGCTCCAAAATTAAGTTTATTCATATAGTTTAAGAAATGAAAAAAAAAATCACATTCCTATCATTTACTGATAGGCGTGTCGCTCACCTAGCAAAAATAAATAACCTAACTAATCCTCCTAACTATGTAGTAGGGTAAGTCAGAGTCGATGCCACAGAGAGAAAGTTGTTCTATGATTAGCCCTTAAATAATGGTAAGACTAAAGGAGAATAATAACAATAATGGTCGAGTCAACTATACTAATCAATATATAATAAAAGACTCTACAGTTAAGTATCCCCACTAGCACGAAATAATACAAAATAATTCCTACCCCAAACTAATCAATTAAATGTTCACAAGGAAAAGTACACCCTATAAAGTACCATAAACCTCTCCCGAGTATCTATGGCTTCTCTAATATGCATTCAAGCCTACTCCCGTGGAATCATGCAAATTAAAGACATTAAACACACACTTTAACTTCCTAACAATCCATTCTACCTACTCCCGTGGAGAACTTCATGTCCTTAATTGAAATACTCAAATCCGTCAAAATCCAACTCCCGTTGTGATCAAGAAATGGAATCATAACAATACTAGTTACCCTAATCTAGTATTGAAATATGAACAATCAATTAAGCAAGAAAAATTAACAATTAATATGAGAATTTAAAGAAACAATCATGAATTAAATCATACTAGGGTTCAACTTAACCATACACAAAAGAAATTACTCTATCATGAAATAAATAAAGAAATCTAAAACTATAAAAGAAAACATAATTAAAGAAATCAAGGAAAGAAACTAATAGAATTCATGAATTAATGAAGAAGAATAAAAAACTAGGGTTTACACTAAAAACTAGAGAAAAAGAGAGGAGAGAAAACTAAAACCTAAAACCTAAGAAAATAACGTGAAAAGGAAGGAGAGAGAAAAAGAATGAAAACCTATCTAAATAAATATTCAATAACCTAATATGACTTGGAAAGTAATTTACAAGATAAGGAAAGTCTTAAATAAATCATTAATAGGCGGATTAGTGATCCGCGCGTACACGTGGCAGATTCCAGCAGAAACAGTGCAATCTTCCGAAAGGCATAACTCCTTGACTAGAAGTCTCCTCGGGGCGTGCCACCCATCGTTGGAAATATCTTCAAGTCTAGTTTCCAAATCTGGTGGAATTACTCGATTCTAAGAATCACATCAAAAGTTATGATCAGAAGAGTAGACGTGACTCTTTTTCACATTTCTTCTAATGATTTTCTGCTTCGTTTTTGCTCAAACTCGTACTATGACATATCCATACGATCCTTATGCATTGTAACTCCTTTCCAAGTGCTCCTAATCCTCTAAGTTTAGCTAATCATAATCCAAATACGTTCTCAATGCCTGAAATTCATCAAAAACAAGAAAACATACCGAATAGAAGTACAAAAGCATAACTTAAGAATATAATGCAACAATGAACCTAAATATGAAACTAAATGCTCTAAAATGCAACCTAAATGCATCTAAAAACTATATATAAATATGACTTATCAAACTCCCCCAAGCTAAACCATTGCTTGTCCTCAAGCAATAAGACATAACATCGGAAAAGTTAGACAACCTACAATATAGGACTACAACAGGGCTAAACACTCAATTGAAAACACAAGAGATATAATCACTACACAAACCAAGCATCAAAACAATCTCGAACAAAGCCGCATAGCATATCATGTATCGCAATGACTCTCCAATCATACCACAAACCATATCTTCCCAAGCTGGATTTAACCAAACCTGACAGACCTCCTATGTTATGTGCACTCAAATCTCTCATGTGTTTAAGGGATAAATAATGACTCTCAACCTAAATCAGTCGACTCAGATGAAGCAAATACTCTTTAACTTTGACTTTTTGACTCACTTAATACTCAACAATAAATACATAATGATCAAGAGGACTTTTAAGGGTTGTAATGGGGCTGAGGTTAAAGGTATGGAAATAATTTGGGAATTGTGGTGGAAAAACAAGAAGGGGAGCATCATATAACTGAAAACATGACCATAAAGGTCATAACAACTCCATGCAACAACCAACAATCCCTAAATATAGTCAGCAACCTTTTCACTCAAGAAATTCAATCATAACCCTTTTTTATTTAACTTAACTTCACAACTCTTTTTCACTTCTTTTTCATTTCATTTTTCACTTTTTTTTGTGTTTTTTTTTTCAAACTTTCATTTCAATTTCCAAGCTCACTAAACATACTTTTCCATCCTTCTAAACCACAAATAGAGCATTTCAATTAAATACAAACCAAACCAAAACTAATACTCGCTCCCCCAAGCTAGGCTTGGGACAAGAATCAAATGAGGCCAAGGCTTGTAATGTAGGTAACAATAACAAAGTCAGAAAAGGCTCACGGGGTAAAGGAAGGATAATATGAAAACAAGAATAACTCTGGAGCTAAGATCATCAAATGAAACGCCTCAATCATATCAAAATATATGCACTATCAAATAACAAGGAGTACCAAGTCAAAGTCAAGATCAATGCAACAACGAGGAACTAATCACACATGAAAGAATAGAACTGACACAGATACGTCAATTTATAGGCACAAAAGCTCACTTAGGTTAAGGTGTCTGCATAGTATTGTTAAATCGAGCCAGAGAGAGATCAATCAATCTTACCACAAATAATCAGTTGCGAAACAATCGTGCTATGAAGTATCATGAACAAGATGAAATATGCTAATGCAACTAAGAAAGCAGTACAATTTTTTTGGTTACACGTAAACTCCCACTCCCAATAAGCAGTACAAACCGTGCAACATCCTACGAAAACAATAAAATCTACACTAGAAAGCAAATAAAGGATAGAATTTTCCTCCCCCAAGCTAGAATTTGCAGTGTCCTCACTGCAAAAACCAGTTTAGAGAAAGAACGAAAACCAACCCCGGGATCACCAAATCACCAAATTTGCCCACCAAAAGCCACAACACACCACCAAGACCACACACAAACTCCGACAATCCAATAAACTAATAATTCAATCAATGTGTTTAAAAGATTCGCAACAAGATGGCATCAAAACAAAAATCCAAGCAAAAATTTGAGATGAACATTAACAACAATTACAAGTGAAAAAGATGCTTACGACCCAATTAATTGGGAGAAGACTCAAATATTCTCAAAAATGATGTCGTAATGCTTCACGAAGGTGAACTTGAATCAATTTGGGGCCTTCTTAACAGAATCCTATAACAATCATTGATAAAAAAAAATTAGAAACGCATGG
Organism: Beta vulgaris subsp. vulgaris; assembly: GCF_026745355.1. Lineage (NCBI taxonomy): Eukaryota > Viridiplantae > Streptophyta > Magnoliopsida > Caryophyllales > Amaranthaceae > Beta > Beta vulgaris. The sequence goes on from NC_079209.1 coordinate 13,292,821, forward strand.
GAGAAAAGTAATAATAAAAGAAAATTGAAAAGAAAAAGAAAAGAAAAGAAAAAAAAAAGAAACAGATTAAACGATTAATACAGAAGAACAAGAAGATGAAAGAAAGAAAGAAAGAAAGAAGAAAGAAGAGGGTGCGGTAGTGCCATGAGAAGCAAGGCAGGCCGTATGGAGGGTGGTAGGCGGTCGGAGCAGGTGGTTGATGTTGGTTGGCGGCAGACACGAAAAGGGGACAGAGGAAGGGAGTAGCACTGTAGCAGACGTGAAGAGGAGAAGAGGAAGTGGTGCGTGTATGGGGCTGAAAGGGACGCCGGAGACATCGCGGGGGTGGTTTTTCCGGCCATGGTTTGCGGGACGAACTCAGTGGCAGGTAAGCGTGAAGAGTGAGGACAGAGGAGGGCGAAAAACAGGGGGACTGTTGGTGGTGTGATGCTGCGCCAAAGTAGGCGACTTGACGGTGGTGGGGGGTGCGCTGGTGGTGCGGATGGCGAGAAAGGAGCGAAGGATGGAGCGGGGTTCTGGAACGGAGTGAAGCAGAGGATGACAGAGAGGAGTGAGTGTGGTGGACAGAATGGTGTGGTTCGATGGTAAAGGTGACGGTGATGGCGGGGGTGCCTGAGAAACAAGAACTGCGTGCAGGGCAATGTACTGTTTTTTTTTTTTTCCCGATAATTTCTTCTTGATGGTTCTTAATCTCCGTCCACCTACAACAAACACAAAAAGAAACACACCAAAGTGAGTAAACTCACTCAAAAAGGACGAAACAAAGACAAAAATGATAATAAAAAGTAAAGAATTAAGAGAGAAAATAAGTTAATGCTCGGGTTGCCTCCCGAGAAGCGCAAATTTAAGGTCTTGCATGACCGTTGAAGACTAGTAGATCACTCATAATAGTTTAATGCTCGAAGAAGCTTATCATATGTTCCTGCAAACATCTCAGAGCATATTATATAACAGTGAAAAGGAAAAATGAAAAATATTAGTACTAAAAAATTACTGAAACTACAAAAAGAAGAAAAATTGTTAGTCTTTTTACATTACTCAAAAGAAGGAAAAGAAACGAATTGTGCATTATTTACATTATCACGAAAGTCATTCAAAAGGGGAGAAAGAAGGAACGATGGAGGATATAATATAGGGGAAGAAGATATAATATCAAGTTTCTCAGAGAATGGAACATGAGACTCAAAAACAGTAGGTGGTACCGATAAAGACTCATAAATCACCTCACGCTCAACTTGACTTTCCTCCAAAGAGGAAATTTCAACCATGGCTTCTTCCTCCTGCAAAACATCTATCACATTAGTCATTCTTTCAATCTTTTCATCATCCCAATAGCTCTCATTTATTATCCACCCCTCATTATCATCATAAATAAATGAATTGGGGCTAGAATTCTGAGCAGATTGACATTCAAATTGGGAAGAGAGGTCAAACCCATCTACTAATTGTGGTGTCATGTAAGTTTGGGGTAAAAAAGCAGATAAAGACATCTCCCACTCATAAGTATCCCTAGCCAACCACTCAATTAAATCCCAACAATAATCAGGCGATTGGAATAGAAATCCTCCATTACACATAGATTCTACCACCATCCTAGTTTCTTCATTTAACCCCTCATAAATCACTAGACACATATCCCACAGTTCAATTCCATGATTAGGACCAATAAAATCACCAAGTCTATGATAATACTTCCAAAACACGTCATTCTCATACTGAGGAAAAGAAAAAAAATTGCTCTAGAATTACTAACATGTATATGGGGTTCATAGAACATATGAGGTAATTCAGGAGAACTCATGCAAAAATTGGGAGGATTTTGATATGATGCATCAAAACTGTAAACATGAGAATTCCAAAAATTATTACTATGTTGCCTAGCAAAATAATTATCCCCATCATCAAAATAGCATGACTCCATGATACAAATTAAAAAAAAAATAAATGAAAATATTCACAAAAGGGAAAAAAAAAATATATATACAATTTAGTCTCACCAAAAAAAACTAAATAAAACAATACCGTCTCCCCGGCAACGGCGCCAAAATTTGATAGGCGTGTCGCGCACCTAACAAAAATAAATAACCTAACTAATCCTCCTAACTATGTAGTAGGGTAAGTCAGAGTCGATCCCACAGAGAGAAAGTTGTTCTATGATTAGCCCTTAAATAATGGTAAGACTAAAGGAGAATAATAACAATAATGGTCGAGTCAACTATACTAATCAATATATGAATAAAAGACTCTACAGTTAAGTATCCCCACTAGCACGAAGTAATACAAAATAATTCCTACCCCAAACTAATCAATTAAATGTTCACAAGAAAAAGTACACCCTATAAAGTACCATAAATCTCTCCCGAGTATCTATGGCTTCTCTAATATGCATTCAAGCCTACTCCCGTGGAATCATGCAAATTAAAGACATTAAACACGACACTTTAACTTCCTAACAATCCATTCTACCTACTCCCGTGGAGAACTTCATGTCCTTAATTGAAATACTCAAATCCGTCAAAATCCAACTCCCGTTGTGATCAAGAAATGGAATCATAACAATACTAGTTATCCCTAATCTAGTATTGAATATGACAAATCAATTAAGCAAGAACAATTAACAATTAATATGAGAATTTAAAGAAACAATCATGAATTAAATCATACTAGGGTTCAACTTAACCATACAATAAAAGAAATTACTCTATCACGAAATAAATAATGAAATCTAAAACTATAAAAGAAAACATAATTAAAGAAATCAAGGAAAGAAACTAATAGAATTCATGAATTAATGAAGAAGAATAAAAAACTAGGGTTTACACTAAAAACTAGAGAAAAGAGAGGAGAGAAAACTAAAACTAAACCCTAAGAAAATAACGTGAGAGGGAGGAGAGAGAAAAGAATGAAAACCTATCTAAATAAATATTCAATAACCTAATATGACTTGGAAAGTAATTTACAAGATAAGGAAAGTCTTAAATAAATCATTAATAGGCGGATTAGTGATCCGCGCGTACACGTGGCAGATTCCAGCAGAAACAGTGCAATCTTCCGAAAGGCATAACTCCTTAAATAGAAGTCTCCTCGGGGCGTGCCACCTATCGTTGGAAAGATCTTCAAGTCTAGTTTCCAAATCAGGTGGAATTACTCTATTCTAAGAATCACATCAAAAGTTATGATCAGAAGAGTAGACGTGACTCTTTTTCACATTTCTTCTAATGATTTTCTGCTTCGTTTTTGCTAAACTCGTACTATGACATATCCATACGATCCTTATGCATTGTAACTCCTTTCCAAGTGCTCCTAATCCTCAAGTTTAGCTAATCATAATCCAAATACGTTCTCAATGCCTGAAATTCATCAAAAACAAGAAAACATATCGAATAGAAGCACAAAAGCATAACTTAAGAATATAATGCAACAATGAACCTAAATATGAAACTAAATGCTCTAAAATGCAACCTAAATGCATCTAAAAACTATATATAAATATGAGTTATCATTTACCCATCCTATTATATCATTTAATAGAATTATTATAAGTTATACTTCCTATTATATGTCATCATTGGTCCTCATCCTTATCTTTAATCAACTAAAACAAAACTATATTCCATAAAACTACAGAATTATTTAATTACATATAATCTATTGATCTACCTAAAAAATATACAACGTGTCTCAGGGAACAAAATTTATACTATATCAAATTACAAGTTACTCGTATTGAAGAATCAAAATTAGTATCAAAATTCAAGAACAAAGAACAAAGAACCATTTTTTAAGAAGAAGAACAAAGTACCTCATATTGGAGAGATGATGAATAAGTTGTATCCTTGATGATCAGTGTGAAGATTTCAATTCAAACTCTAACATATATGAAGCATAATAAGAACACACAGTAAATAAATTTTTAGGAAAAACGCTTTATAATTTCAATTCAATTAAACTAGAACTAGCTTTATTTGCACGCGATGCATGCGAGAATTATTTTAGCGATTATTATTAAATTTTATCTAAATTTAATTTTGAAGGATGTAATTTACAATCATTATTAGTTCTAATTTGTTATTTCCCTAGGAACACTACAAGAGGGGGGGGGGGTGAATTGTAGGTGTAGAAATAAACGTAACTTTTTGCGGAAATTAAAACTTAAACGAATAAACAAGCTAAAGGAACACAAGGGATTTTTACGAGGAAAAACTTCTTGGGCCCAACAAGAAGAAACAACCTCGACCACTAGGGATTTTAAACTCAACACTTTCACTAATTAGGCCAAACAACTCTGTTACAACCTAATTCTAACTCGAGCCCTACCTTGAGTTCCTAAACTCAAGTTCCTGAACCACTGTTCCCTTAACAGCAGTTCCTCTCAACTTCACTCGAAGTTTTCTCACACATACAAGCTTCACTCAAAGCCTTTCTCTTACAGAACTTCACTCAAAGTTCCCTTACCCCAAAAACCAAAATACAATTGATCGAAATAAGCTTAGTGGAATTAGAGTAAGAAGGCAAAGAACAAATGGCTATTATGAGAGAATGAAGGCACTGACACTTAATAAGTTAAACTCACTTAATTACTTAGTCAGACACCTTTGGAACTTATCTAGACTTCTATATTTAGTGTTAATCATGAAGAACTGGGATTAATGTTAGAGTACACGTTTTAATCCATTTACCCATGATGTTCCTTCCCCTAAGGAACACGTTTTACATCATGTCCCATGATCCCATGAACTATAAATGAACGTGGATAAAATGCAGCCATTACTCCTAAATAATAGGAGTTCCTTCAGCATTATCCGAAAATCAGTTTTTATAAACTCTTTTTATCTTTAAATCTGAATTTCTAATCTTTAAGAAAATAATATCTTTGAAATAAAATCTTTCTAACAACCGGATATTTATTTTCTTATTTTCCGAAAAATAAAATCTTTTCCAAAACAGATTTTCTTTTTAAAACTGATTTTATCATTTGAAATTAGAAATAACTAATTTCCTATAATCTAGGCATGACTTACTCCATTATCTTTTAATCGTTATACTAAGTACACGCCTAAGTCTAGTTCCTTATATTAGTTCAGTTCCTTTAACATATTTGCTAAGTGCCACTGAGTTTGTTCCTTACAGAAAACAAACGCTTCATTCTCAAATATTCTGCCACAGTTCCTTACCATTCTTTCTTTGTTCCTTTACATTGGAACTAGAAAATAAAACGCCTAGCTTCTATTATTCTTGATCCAATGCTTGCTCCAGTATCAACATAGAAACTTCTTTACTTAGCCTTTGAAATCCTCTCTTGACTTCTTCATTGACTTCGTATTCTCCCAGTTCCTTGCATTGATACCTTAGACACCATACACTTAAATAATTCATTAGTTCACTACTTAGTTTGTTCCTTTGTTTCTTTGTCATTATCAAAACTAGGGTTCAACAAAAATGAAAAGTGCAGCATTAAGACCCACCACTTATTCACCATGCACATGATCTTCTTCATCAAAGTATACTACAACAACATGCTCCTCCACCAAGAAGTGAATTGTAAATCAAACCAATGAGTATTCAAAGAGGCAAAACAAATGATGGCACAACAACAAGGAGAACATCATCACAACTCCATAAGCAATATATGTTAGTGCTGCATGAGTATTGCGTCGTCATTTTCGACTCCACCTTCTTCCTAGCGGGATACTTCAGGCTTGAGTATGGCATCGGTTTCACGTCACAACAACAATGTACAAGCATGGCGTACACTCCTTCATGGCATCAAAAGACAATGGCATGACGTTGATTCAATTCCGTGGCTCGGCATCGTGATCTTCAAGTTGCTTGATTAAGGGGGCAATCCGATTATGGCAGTGCAAGTATGGCGGCAATCTGGGTTGAGTGGTCTGACGTTAGCTCAGGTCTTCTTTCTCCTTGCTTCGGGTCCACCACGTCAGTCTTCGGCGAAAGGCGTCGTGGCTTGGGCTCCAATGGTGGAGTGGATAACTACGAAAATTGCTCCGTCAATGTGTCGAGGCATGGGCATATGGCTCGGCTTCAAGGGTTAGGTAGGTTAGTCATCATGCCAGGAGATTACAAACCTGCGCAAAACAAAAACAAAAATGGAGAACAAAGAAAATAAAGGAAGAGATAAGTGGATTCTCCATGGCTCCGCGGCGGTAAAACATCAAAACGCTTGATGGTTCTTCCTTCGCCATCTAGAGGCGTCAAACGTGGTTCGTTTGAGCTCTTTTGTTATCTTCTCCTCCTTCATGGCTTCGTGATTACCGGAGAGTTGTATAGCTCCTTTGTCGTACCGTGGCTTCACGTCCTGGTGTGGCTCGCCTGAATACCTCCATTGAGATGAAATAAAATCCCTTCATACCTACTATATATATATATAGAGAAGATATAAGGCTATGATGGAACCCTCGAAAGGATAAGATAAAGAAAAAAAAAAAAATTCAGTTTGTTATGAAGATATTCTGATAGGAGATTCTAGAGATTAGCTAACAGAGAAAGAAAAAGTCAAGTTATTCTTATTGGTTGAGTAAATTAATGGGTTGTTCCAAAATGTAGGAGATTTGGTTATCAAAATTTAACGTAAGGAAGTAGCCTATTTTCTATTAATTAGGAGTAAGTGTTCGAGACTCAATCACGCTTAAATACTCAAATATCGTGCATGTGATACAGTCTCGATGGGGCAATTTGTAGGCATAAATATTTTATTATATGCCACGTCACACATTTAATTGGCCCATTAAAATCTTAAAGTCAAATGCTGACTTTTATGAATGGGTGATCATCAAATTTAATTAATTTGGGCTTATCACTATATTAGGCCTATTTTAATTAATCATCTATTATTGGGTCATGGCTCATCAAATAAAAGGTGGACTCTTAATAGAGTTATGTCCATAAGGCCCAAGAGGCAGGATAAGTGGAAACCCTAGGGTTCTCCTAACTCTATAAATAGAGCTCTTCTATTCACTTACAAAGGAGGAGAAGAAATCAGATAGCAGAGCCATCAAGGAGAAAAGCAGAAAGCAAGCACAACCTAAACCTGTCAAGTAATCTCTCTCCCAGTCAAGCTACATCAAATTCTCTACCGGAAGAAAGAAATAAGATCAATCTTGGACGAGATCAAGCCCGAAGGCCCTTATTCAAGAAGATCATATTTGTTCGTGAGCAACAACGAATCAACATCAAAATCCTTTCCGTAGAAGAAGAACAAGCATTCAATGTGCCGTTCTATTCTAGAAGTTCTGCCTTGGGCGAGATCAAGCCTCGACGGCCCTCATTCAAAAAAGTCAAGTCAACAGTTCATGAACTCACCAAATTAGTTCATGAACTAATCAAATTCAAGTGGAGATTGAATCAGAGGAGAAATATTAGAGATTGTAACCCAAACAATACAAAATTAATAAAGTATTATTTTGTTCACATCTTTTGACTCTCTATTTTGCAGATTTAAAAATTTGTGTTTACACAAGCATCAACTCTATGTCAACTGCAAGTAGTAGTAGCACCGAGTTACAGCAAGGCAAGGACTTTGATGTGGTGGGACATCGAGAATTGTGCGGTACCAAACGGGTGCAATGCTCAATCTATTGCTCAGAACATCACCTCTACTCTCCTTAATTTGGATTACGGGGGGCTCGTAACGACGTCCACTAAATAAACACAACCACAAAAGTGCCGAAATTTCCATTCCATCACCACCCACCCAACCACCATAAATGACCTTTGATACACATAGAAATAAAGCCTAAAATGAATATGAAATGAGGTCAAGGTGGGACAATGGTGTAGGTAGTGGTGGAGGAGAGAGTGGACAGTGGGTAACCTTGCAAAATCCAATTTTTATTGTCGGAATCAATTGGTGACAATGGCTAGCTCAAGAGCACGATTTTCGCGAAACTTAATGACTATCGTTGTTGCCGATGTTAGTAACGTTGTCAAGGTATTCAACATCTTCATCTTGATTACTAATGCCGTTGTATTGATGAAATGGATGCTAAGATTATGTTGAGAATGAGAGCAGAGGTGCTGGTGATAATTATCAAATGTCAGGTGGGAACGATGGTGCTAGATTGAGGAAGTGATGGGTCGTTGCTGGCTTGCTAGTGTAATAAAGGGAGAGTAATGGACTGTGCGTGATTACTGATGAGGAGATGGTGGTGCCTGGAAGGTAAGGATTAGAAATGGGAAATAATAAAAAAAACACTAATCATAATGTGCCAAGTGGCAAAGTAACCTGCTAAAAAGGTTTTAATAGGTAACTAGATCATTTTGGGAAGATACCTCCTAAAATTTTGATTATACTATTAGAATAACTTATGGTTGGGATTAATATGGGAAGAATGACCATAGTTCGGATTATTGTTGTGAATTTTATTATTATTATCAACACCCTGAACTATACTGTGGATGCACCAAATAGCCCCAACTATGGTTTCTAGCCAGAACACCCCAAAGTACGGACCTAGGTGCAGTCCATACCTTAATATGGTCGGTGCTCGAAATGCTCCCCCTTTTCTTATTTTCTTCTTTTTTAACCCTAATTTTTTTACACAAAAAAAAGGAAGGCATGTGCCTTCATTTTCTGCTTCCTCAATTTAAGACAAAGACTTTCTTCCTCCAATTCCCTCTTTCTTCCCCAAATTCCCCAAAGACTAAAATCTGCATAACAATAATGAGCTTAGCTTCATCTTCAAGTTTCAAGAAGAATTGAAATACCAATTTAGGTAGTAATGGTAGGGTATACCGTCGACATCGATTACCTATAGTAGTCCAAACTACTTGAATGTTCAACTATAATCAAGGAAAACGCTTCTATGGCTGCCCAATATCTAGCACTTGACTTATAGTCGGTGAGAATTTCGGTCACCTACCTTATTTATGTAATGGATTGCACCCAAGTCCATACTTTGAGGCGTTATGGCTATAAGTCTTAGTTGGGGTTGTTTGGTGCACCCGCGCTATAATTCAGGGTGTTGATGCCAATTTTGCCATATTATTATTATGAAAAGTTCTGCATAGTAAAAACAATAGTAATAGTAATACTTATAGTGAAATACAAAGTAATAATAATATTAGTAATAATATGTTTATAAAAGATAAGTTCAGATCAGATAAGTTCAGATCAAATCAGATAAGGTCATATCAGATCAGATTAGTATAGATCAGATAAGTTCAGATCAAATCAGAAAAGAGAAAATAAGTTCAGATAATTTCAAATCAGACCAGATTAATAAAAATAAGGTGAACTAAACATAACCTAAGTAACATGCCAATTACCGGAGCTGGGAATTAGAGTTGAGGTAAGCCTTGTTTTTAGACCTGATTTCTTTTGAAGTTCCTTAAGTGTGTAACAATCTGATTTGAATAAATCAGAACAGTTAGTGACTAGCTGTAATTTTTTGTACCTAATTGATAATGTGCATTACATAGTTCAATGTGTGCTATACTCCAAAACACTCTCAGTTAATGGTGACTAAAAATGTATTGTTGTGTTAACCTTGAGTAGCATTTCGACCAGTGCTGATTACCACCATCGTCGTCAGACAGTAATTGCTTTCAAATCAGTGATCTCCTATCATGACATAACGTTGAAATCCTGTTATTGAGTCATTGCCCTCCTTCTGTTTCTAATACTTTTTGTAAAAGTTAGCAACTAGATTCCAGCAGATTATATCATATGCTAATTCACTAAACGCAATGAGTTCCAAATGTAATTGAAGAATGGTTAAGAATTTAGCAACAAATTTCACTTTTATACATAAAGCTTCTCCAAAATTACCATGCTCGAAAAGATGATTCCCAGCAAGCATCCTTGAAGTTTCTAACATTAATCAAAACACCTTTATAGTTCTCCAAACTTGTCAAAAAATCAATCACAGAAGCATCACTTTCCTTTCTCTTTTCCTCGAAAAGAAGAAAAGAGTTCCCTTGATGTCTTCACAAACATACAAGGGACTGATCAGAATTAAAGAAACACAAACTAGAAATGGGCATAATTAATATCCATAGTAAACCAATATTATCAATAATTTATTCTTCAAAAAAAAACTAATCAATAATTTACAAGTCAAAGCACATGCACATCATACCATTATATAACTAGTTATTAGGCCCGGCTATGCCCCGGCTAAGAAAAATTCATTTATTAATATAACACTTCATGATAATAACACTAAATACAACTTAGTCTAGTGGTTAAGACTTTAGTATATGTACTTGAGGTCTCGAGATCAAACCCTATATTGTGCAATTTTTTAAATTTTTTATTGTACATGAATTACATGAACTAAAACTTCCTAAAAAGAGCGCCACATAATACAGTTTCTTGTTTATGTACGCCTTTTAATATATTTATATAGATAACGTATTATATATGAAAGACATTAAGCTACTCCACCAAAGTTATAGACAAAAGATTAGGATTTGCACGTGAACTGAGCCTTCAAAGTCCAATTGAGATTTGAGGTACAATGAGAGAGCATAGCAATTAGAGCACGATTAAAACAAAAGGGACATTTTCGGTGGCTTACTTGTAATCGAAAGGCATCATATTCTTCTCTACTGATGATATGTAGCTTTCTCATTTTACTTTATTTGGTTTATAAAGATTGGAAATATAGTTTCTTCAATTGGTGGAAAGTTTTTTTATGGGTGAAAAATATTTTCCATCTAAAAAAAGAAAATTTACGGTTTTCTCACTCATCTCCCTTTCCTCCCATTCATCCTTTCCATTGTATTTAAATATTCTTATCCTCTGATCACTAACTTTTCATACAAGAAACCCGACAACGGAAAATTAAGCTAAAATTGTGTTTCCGTTAGAACATATATTTCAAGGAAAACCATTTTTCCATTGAAAACGTTTCCCATCCAATTAACCAAACATAGCTTGGAAAGGGAAGTTATAATAAACTAAAAAAGAAAATATTAAAAAATAATCAAATATGAAAAAAAACAATCGACACGAGATTTTACCTAAACTAGTTGTTGGCCATG